>NW_013666022.1:346348-347275 GCF_000517525.1 Limulus polyphemus | reverse complement strand
AGAGAAGTTTGAGGGACTTTGCTGGCACTGTAACAAACCTGGACACAAGAGAGCTCAATGCCGGCAACTTCAAAGCAGGGAAGGAAAAGGAAAGGCTGCTACCCAGAAAGGTTTTTGGAACTGTGGAGAGCAAGGACATATGAGGAGCCAATGTAAGAAGAATACTACCAATAAGTCAGTTTCGGGTAACCAGTAGTGGTTGGTGTTGAGGGATGCTCACCAACCCCCACAGTGAAAATCCCAACAGCTAAGTGTAAAATGGCAAGCACACATAGTGTCTACATGCCAGGAAAGCTGGATGGCCAAAAGTGTAACTTTGTCATGGATTCTGCATCTCAGCAAACTCTTGTGAGTATCAATGTGCTAGATCAGAAAGGAGTACCAGAAACTCTGTGGTGTGACAGGTCATTATGCAAGATTGTGGGGATTAGTGTGGGTAACTATTGAGCTCATGGGCATAAAGGGCACAAAGTATACTTGGCTGACATTGAAGACCAATGCATATTAGGGTTGGACTCTTTACTACCAAGGAAGTGTGTAGTTAACTTTGTAAAATGACGTTTAGGAACAACAAAGGCCAAATTCCGGTAAATGTTGCTGTATCTATTGATGTCATAGCACTTAAGTCAAGTACAATGTCAGAGAAGATAATTTGGGGTAGAATAAAAGAACATCCCCAATGAAGCCTGATGCTTGTGGAGGCAGTGGAAGACCCATCCAGGCCAGCGGACGTGAAGAGTGGAAGGTCACTTGTGGCAGGTCATCAAGTAGTAACCATAACAGTGGCTAATTTCTCTAAATGTGAGCAGACACTTAAGGAAGGGACATTGTTGGGTGTGTGCCAGGAGGTAGAGCTAGTCAATGTTAAGACAAGAAATACAACCATAAAGAAAGGACATCCTCTCCCAGAACATTTAACCTCTATAA
>NW_013666022.1:344070-345615 GCF_000517525.1 Limulus polyphemus | reverse complement strand
TCTTGGGTCTCAGTACCCATTACCGGAAGTTTGTGAAGGACTTTGCAACTATAGCTGCTCCACTACATGAATTGACAAAAAAAAAAGGCCAGAAGTTTGAATGGACAGTTTCTTGCCAGCATGCTTTCAAGACATTGAAAAAAGAATTGGCCTCAGCTCCACTTTTAAAGCTTCCAAATCCCTCACTGCCATACATACTGGATTTTGATACTAATAATGTTGAACTTGGATTAGTGTTGTCTCAGAAAGTGGGTAAAAACAAACATGTGGTGTCCTACTTCAGTAGGGTTCTGAGTAGACCAGAGAGGAACTACTGTGTAACACGAAGGGAACTCTTTGCTATAGTAAAGAGTCTGACATATTTCCATCCTTACCTCTATGGGGCTAGGTTTATCATCAGGACAGACAATGCTGCATTACGCTGGTTAAAATCATTAAAGAACCCAGAGGGACAACTGGTACGTTGAATCGGAAAGATAGACCAGTATAATTATGATATTGAATACAGAGAAGGAAAATATTATGGAAATGCCGATGGACTGAGCCGAAGACCCTGCAAAAATGACTGCAGAGATTGCTGCAAAAGAGAGTTTGAACTAACCAGGTGTCAACAAGCTGAAGTCAAAGTGACTAAAGAAGTTGATGATGGTGAAGTGGAACCAAGTATAGATATTAAAGCAGAGCAGGAGAAAGACCAAGATTTGAAGCGAATAATTGATTTTCTACAAGAAAGTGTTTTGCACCCTGCTTGGGAGAATGTGTCTGGCTTAAGCCCTGTGAAAAAGAACAATTAGACACAATGGGTCCAGTTGAAGCTTCAAGATGGTAGTCTTGTCCGGAGATGGGAAACTCCAGATGGGAAAGTGACGACCTGGCAAACAGTTATACCAAGAAAGTTACGGGAAGTTGTGCTGCGTCAACCCCATGATAGTTTAACAGAATGACATTTTGGACTTAAGAAGACATTGTGATTTTACTGGATAGGTATGAGGCAAGATGTGGAAGAATTATGCAGGACCTGTAGTACATGTTGTGCTAAAAGGGAACCCAAGCATACTGACGTGCTCCAATGAAGTTATATCAAGTTGGTGCACCAATGGAAAGAGTAGCCATTGACATTGCTGGTCCTTTGCCCCAAACTCGTGCTGCAAACAAATGCATTTGTGTGTTGATGGATTATTCCACCAAGTGGCCTGAGGCATATGCAATACCAAATCAGGAAGCTACAACTGTAGCTTCGGCTATTAGTGCTTTCTCCTTCAGGTTTGGTATGCCATACGAACTGCATTCAGATCAAGGCTGTAACTTTGAATCAACTGTGTTCCATGAATGCTGAAAGTTGTTTGGCATACGAAGACCAGTACAACGCCACTTCACCCCCAGTCTTATGCGATGGTAGAAAAGTACAATTGGACACTGGGACAGGAATTGGCAAAGTTTTGTAATAGCCGCCAAGATGACTAGAATGCCTTGCTCCCTCGACTGTTGATGTCCTATAGAACAGAAGAGCATGAAGCCACTGGATACACTCCAGCAAGCCCAGTG
>NW_013666022.1:336903-343215 GCF_000517525.1 Limulus polyphemus | reverse complement strand
ATCAAGAAAAGACTTGTATCGCTGAAGTTCCTCGGAAATAATTTCTACCATAAATTAACAAACAAGTAGATACGTAACAGTAGCAATTTATATATCACAATCATGTTCATGCATCACGTGTAATGGCATTAGAATAAAGTACAATTAGTTGGGCTTTGTTTATTTGTTTGTTTGAAGTTAAGCACAAATCTACACAATCGGCTATCTGTGTTCTGCCCACCAAGGGTATCGAAACCCGGTTTCTAGCGTTGTAAGTCCGCAGACATGCCGCTGTGCCACTGGGGAGGCTTATTTGTTGTTAAACACAAATCTATACAATGAATTATCTGTGATGTGCCCACCACGGGTTTCGAACCTTTCTTTTTCTTAATCTTTTTTTACCTTTAGAAGTCTACAGATATACCGCTGAGCCATTGAATGGCAAGTTAAACACCCTACACTGTATTATAATGTACCAAATTATATTATTCAATACATTATTATGTTACTGATACTGGTATGATGTATGTTTAAACATCAAACTAGAAACAACGGTGCAACAAATTCGTCAACACACTGACAATTCTTAATTCTCATATTAAAATATGAAATTGTTGCCTTAGCATAGATCTACATATAATATTTACATCTTTATTTCTTCGCGAATTGCATGGCTTCGAACTACACTGATTGGAATGTAAACCATAAAGAGATTCAGAGATACGTCGACACCATCAAGTTGATTAAACTCAGGAAAGCAGAAAAGGTGTTATTATTAAGATGTTTAGTTCATTTACAAAGTCATGTTACTTTATTCATGGCAATAGAGAAAGACCTAAAAAATACAGCATTTTATTTTTTTAACAAACATTTTTTAATGTCTTTGGTACATTGTGTAGGCTTACATTTTATATTATACCGTACAATAAGAGTAAATTGTTATCAACCTACTATTTTTAATTACTTTAAGTTCTTTACGATAAGAAATTATGCATACCGTGCCCACTGTAATGTGTTAGGTTTGACTTAAGTTGTGTAAGTTTATTTTAATCTAAACATCATCTTGTATATTTACGCTGTTATACTTGTGTATAAAGACTACATCGTAAAGTAATGACCGCTGCAAGATTATGCCCAATTAGCAAACATCAGTCAACAGGAATAGAATGCGGACATTTATCTAGCAAGAAATGAGTAGTATGTGGAATTCTGTTGTATCTAATGTAGATTATATCTATGGTTTAGACATTCAGACCTCATATTTTTTAAAACAAACAGATATTTTCCTTCAGCAGTTAAAGAAAATTCATTGATTAAATTAGATTTCAATTCATTTATAATTTTAGAGGTCCTGTTGTTTAAACTAATAAAGTAACTACAAGATTAGTTTTGTACTGTTTAATAAATGTTTCTCATTTGAATGCAGACTTTGTAAAATAATCACTAACTACCGAGCACATTTGCAATAAACAATGATAATGTTACGTTTCTGGTCGTTAGTTAATTTTCCGTAAAAATTCTTTCCGAAGAAACTTTAGCGATACAAGTCCTTTCTTAAATAAAACTGGTTTATTCTTTGTGAATACAACTTTGCAATACTCTTGATTTCCACAGTCGCGCTATAACAAACGCTATAATTCACAACGAAAGTCTCACGTGCTCGACTCAACTGCCCGTATCTATCTCTGTCTGCAGTTCAATTACACATTACATTACATTGTTGCCGTCACTTCTTACCGGTCTTATATATACAAGAATACCGCATATCTAGTAACCTCTCGAGACTTCAGGAAGGGACGTGAACGTTCGAGAATATGACGTGTTACTGGCGTCACGTGACCCCCGCTGTCGTAACAATAATTTTAATTATGTAATATCCTTGCAAAGATGTAGTTGTTGTTGGTTTCCTTGGGCAAAGCTATACAACGGGCTATCTACCCTTTGTTTACCGCGGGGAATCTTTATAGTAACAAGTGTATATATTTGTATTTCGGTATCCATTGAATACTGGTGTTTTAGTGAAATTTTAACTTTTATTAGTATACATTCTGCATACATATTGTGTCTTTATATTATATTTCTTGTGAGTGAATATAAAGAGCCAAAAGGTAATTCATTAGTCGAACTAATCGTTCATTCATTGTGAAAACTGTATTATTTAAAGTAACTCCTAAGAGCCTGAGACAAGAAAATATAACCACTAAAAGAAAGCCACTCAAGACTTAAAAAATTTTCAAAGGGTTCACCCAAAATTGTTAATTTGAGTGGAAAGTTGTTTTTCTTAAGGAAATTAGCTCCAATACCTGATGAATCTTAACTAGAATCATGATAGAGAAAACTTGGATACAAAATGACATCTGATATACTGCTGAGGAGTACCCACCATTGTTGGCTCATACAAAAATCAGCCCAGATGTCAGGCAATTATTTGATGACAGTAAGGCATCTTTATAATATATTGAAGTGACGCAACACTTACCACCACCCACCAAGAAAAACACTACCGCATTTAACAAGGGGCATAGATCAAAGACAATAATTCTGAATGAAAGACTGTCATTTATAAGCATCAAGTCAGTTTACTCAGGTTATGCACTGATAATTGAGAAGAGATTCGAGTTCCCATGCATCTAGAGTCTTGTATATCAAATCCAGGGCATTGAATTTTATAGAACCGGGACATCTGTCTTTAAACAAGCAAAGAGATCTTTCAAATATTAACCCGATATATACAAACTGGGCATCTGCAAACATTCACAGGAAGCTATTTAAGCTTAATTATGACTGTAGGTGTAAAATACCTCCTCTGAGCCATCTTAACCTTATCCTCAAAAATCTAGTCAGCTTATTCAGATCTACCACAGTTTATGTACTATGATAGTAAAGTCAATAGCCATTCAGTACTTCAGGCATTCAACAAGACAAATAGGAAGTAGCAACTCACATTTTCTCGTATAGACCCAAGTTAGATATTGGAACCATCAATACTTAAACACTTAAAGGATAACCTAATTTTGGCCAACTATATGCCTATTTAGAGGCTCATTTTTGACAAACTCTCCTATGGGCCAATCAGTGGCGTATTTAATGTCGGTGCAATTGGGGCAACACATCGACGGGTCTCTCATATTGCAGGCTCCTAAAGTAATGCAAAAGAACTTATAAATTTCTATACCTATAGCTGATCAGTACAGATGGACTCTCTAAGAAAATTACACTGAATAGTTTGAAGAGTTAAAACGCTTCTGGGGCCAACAAAGAAATGGCCATGAAATCAGCACAGTCAGAAGACCTCAGGTGAAGAGAAAATTTATTAAGCAAGTAAAAGACACAGGAAAGGGTGATCTGTGGGTACTTCAACTCAGAAATGGAAGATAGGATCACCAGAAGGACCATTGAAGTCCTCCTAGTAAGTGGCCTGCCGATCAGACCTTACCTTTTATGGTATCATATATGAATATTTATGTAGTTTCAGCATATGTAGAACTAACCCTGAAGTGAATTGAAGGCTTCAGAGACAAAAGAACAATAATGTAGTACATAGAGTGTTCTCACTTTTATTAATGAAACATTGAAGTAGCCATTATGTTCCTGAATTTGAATTATGACTTTTATAAAATTACTACTAGTTACTACGACTAAGCGACTACAACGCGCACCGCCCAGAAACAGATAGAGTGGAGTTGGTTTAAACTAACGTTAGTGATAAAATAGTTGCAGTGTTGACTGAGAGAAGAAGAAGAACAGTTTGGTGGGTTAGTCACTTTCTGGTTTGGTATCTTAGCAATGATTTCTTGCCTCGTTTTTGGGCTTATTTTGGAGAAGAAACAAATGAAAGTGAAAAGCAATCATCTCTGTTACTGTTGATTTTTTAGTGTGCATATTTATATTAAGCCTACTGAGTACCTTGGCCATCCTACATGTAGAGTCTACCCACTCTATGATAGTAAAACAGAAAATAAATTTAGCGAACTTAACTTTAAATTTAAAGGGGTGGAAAACATGTAGAACAGCTCTGCACTATAGATTTATTGAGATTGTATCAGGAGGACACAAGACACAATTACTAATGCAAATAAAACGATCTGCGATCAGGAAAATAGTTCTCCTTCTTCTTAGAACACAACCACTATTATAACTTAGCTTGAAAAGTTTGTTTGTTCTGAGGTTGAACATATACTACAATCGCATGAGGATATGGGGATCAATGGAGTTGAACTACGCTTACCTGGCTTCTCTTTGCATCTCACTATAGAATAGAACAAAATATGACATGATAAACTTAAATATTATTTTTCGAACTTCAATTATACTGACAACTCTCTGTAAATTTACATTTTCTCTAAATCTATATATTTTTAGTTATTTTATTTTTAAGGCACAAGGCACATCGTAAGGACTAACGAAGCTCTGAATGTAGTTATTTCTAAAAAGTTTGTTTGTTTGTTATAATTTCGCGCAAAGCTACACGAGGGCTATCTGCGCTAGCTGTGTAAGACTAGAGGGAAGGCAGCTAGTCATCACCACCCACCGCCAACTCTTGGGCTACTCTTTTACCAACGAATAGTGGGATTGACCGTCACATTATAACGCCCGCACGGCTGAAAGGGCGAGCATGTTTGGTGTGACGGGGATTCGAACCCGCGACCCACAGATTGCGAGTCGAGCACACTAACCACCTGGCCATGCCGGGCCAATTTCTAAAAAGAAAACAAGAGGAAGTTATTTTTCTTTGCTAATATAACATGGATGATGACGGTAAAATCTTTGAGATTTTGAATAACTTTTATAATTTGGTCCTATTTTACCTGCTTAGTTAACTTTTTCTGTTATTTTTCTCCTCCGACTATTAATTTTTTGTAATGCCTTGATTTAACCCATCAATTTGATTTAAGGTACTGACTTTTATTTACAATATAAAATATGAAATATACAACAGATTTTTCACATTTACTAGGTATAGCAAAAGGTGGCAGCAACCTTTGTTCGCACGTGTACGGTGTAGTTAAACATGGCGAAGAAATTTCTACGTAAGTATTAAACAGTAGATATTACATTCATATCTTATTTTACTAATTGCAGATATATTGCAAATGAAAATTGTTTTGTCATTACAGGTTTTCCTAGTTATGAGTGTTTTACAACAATGTTGTTATAACACCGTGAGCCACTTTTGTTTTGGGGGGGGGGGGAGAGTCTGGGTGAGCGCTTCACAAAATGAACCATAATTAAATTACCTTTATTAAATGTACAATGTCTTACTGAATTATATTGACCATAGTACTGTTAAAACTAATATTGTAATAATATTATGTTGTATTAGTGAGTGTTTTTCAAGCGTAAAATTTAGGGTTACAATCTTTGAAATGCAACTCCCCCTCACCGTCAAGGTAACTCCATAACCCCCACACCTCGAACAGTGAAGCAAAGGACTAATATAATACAACAACCAGTTAATGAGTTATAGTAGCACATATTCAAGCTTACTCACAGATAAACATACAACTGCTGTGTTGGCAGTTTTGACCTATTATTATTATTATTAATAGTTACTGGATATACAAGACTGTTTAGCTTAAGAGTTATTATTTAGTTTCAAATTCGATGACGGGGAACCCACTTTGAGACTAATAATGCTTGGAGACGGTTTGAAAGGATAATGAAGAACAACTTTAATATAAGTTTAACATAATGGCAAATGTACAACATTTTGTCCAAAACATACAATATAAAATGCGCTATCAACCAAAACAACTCATTGTTGAATCAAGAAAAGAAGTCTATACACAATAAGAAACTAGATCAACTACAGAAACTACAACAACGTGAAGTAAAATACAACAATGCAGCTCAGCCTAACCTTGTAATCAACAGATCTGACCGGACACATTACGACACAGAACTTCAACTACAATCTTGGGAAATACATAGCCTGGGCTCTCATGCCATGTGTAACATCTGCAGGTTAATTTTTTAAAGATACCTTCAATTTCAAATATACACTAGAACAACTAAATCCGAAAGCCTTAATGGCTAGTTTTGATGTTGTGTCACTTTTCACCAAAGTCCCCGCCAATGAAGCTTGCAATACTGCACTCAACCTCTACATTAATGACTCCAACAAGTTAATACGCATCCCCAGCACACTTTTCGCTTCTCTCTTAGAACTTACAACGACTAAAACCAACTTCATTTTCAACAACGAACATTTCCTTCAAATAGATGGTTTAAGTATGGGCAATCCTGTTTTGGCCATTTTTGCCAATATATTTATGACCCAGATCGAAACACAAGCCATACATTCTGCGCTTCATCCCCCACTATACTGGTACA
>NW_013666022.1:318550-335903 GCF_000517525.1 Limulus polyphemus | reverse complement strand
ATAGTAACACCATGGAAACTAGATTAACGGTTTCGAAAAATCAAGGAATCCATCTTAATTCAACAAAACAACCCTATTCTAAACCAACACCCCGGGGTGCCTAGATACCTCTTCTAAGTTTCGGCAACAGTATCTGGTCATGTGACATCTTTGTTCAATACTGTATATATATCTGTGTCAGTGTAAGTTACTTGTACCTGATGATGACAAAACCTTGTCGAAATGTTGTACATTTGCTGTTATGTTAAACTTATATTAAAGTTTTTCTTCATTATCCATTCAAGCCATCTCCACGCATTATTATTTAGTTTATTTGGTGATTCAGTATTTAATGATTATTTAGTTTTCACAACAAAAGGGTTCAAAGTTAATTATTTCAAAAGAGATAGTTATGACTAGTGTTTCGTTATGTAATTTTGTACAAGTTGTATGTGGTGTATGTATAATGTAGTTTAATTGTTGTACTAGGGTTTTGTAATATTGTTGACTTCATCTTACTCAAAGCTTCTAAGTATTTGTCCATATGTATAATATTTTTGTTACTAGAGAGCTATATATTTCTAAATTTTTCTATCGTGTGTTATAAATACATGCAGATACAGAGAGGAAGGAAGTTAAATTAATGAAAGTGAGAGTAACAGTAAAGTTAGACTACATGTGAATTAGCCGTAATGGGTGATTTTTAAACTTGAGTTTCACAGCTTGTAATAACAGAGATAGACGAGGATAGTTTTTCTTGTTAAAAGGTGTTCTAAAATAATTGAAGCAACCTGCATGGACTTTTGACATAAAAGAGAATTATTTAAAGCTCTGGATACAACTGTGGTAACCCATGGGGTAACATATGTGAATTAATCATTGATATTGTGATAACAGAGAAGAGAGAGAGAAGAAATAATTTATACTGTCATTTGGGTTGTAAAGTAACTGAACCAGCCTATGTGGACTTTTGACAAAAAAAAAGTGAATCATTTAAAGCTCTAGATTCAACTGTTTGACTTGTTTTGAATATATTATTTTAAAACAAGTGGATTGTGTGCTGTCCATTTATTGATGAAATTTATCACCAACATATCACAGACACCTACAGTAAAGAATCTGGCCATATAAAAATCTGATAATAGTAGTATTGCTTAAACTAGAGAAGTGGTTACACTACAGTAATGATCTTTACTTTAGCTAGTTAAAGAAATGTTTAACATTAGATATTCCCTTATATTGTGTTAACAATGCAAATCATTAGGCCCACATAAATAAAACAGGCAGATTGAATTGTTTTTCTGGCAACCACCAAATGCATAAAAGGAACCAGCCAGTAGCAACCCTTCTAACCTGATGTATCTACCTGTCATCCATGGGATAGTACTAGTAGTAGTACTCTGTAGTAATAGTTTAGTAGTAAAGAATTAATTGCTTGTGATTTATTGTTGCAATTTTAATATTATTATTAAGTAATACTTCTGCTATTAGACAGTTGCACTGACAATGTGTTATGTGATATGCTCTCTCATGTTGTTGGCTAATTTTGTTTTAAATAAAAATTATACAAGATGTTTGTTGTTGTCATGGTTAGTACTCTATGCAAACACCTTGCATAATTATTAGTTAGTGACGTTTTTCACTACTAATTGATGATTTCCAATTAGCTTATATACCTTGGTTGCTATTCTGTTACTATGTTGAGGAAAGGAATGTTTCAGTTGGTAGATGCATGATTTTGATCCTCTATCTTTTTTGAAATGCTGATGTACTATCCATGAATGGAAGTCTACTGGTATGATTTGAATTCATTATTTTAATGGATTCAAGAGGAGTATCCAAGTTTTACTGAGTGTTATCTGTTAGGTGGATATAAAAGGCTTCTTTCATCATTCTCTTATGTATTGTTTATCTGACTATTTTAGTATTATTCTGTTTTATTGTATGGTCTTTTTCTCTGAAATTATTAGCTATTACAGAATATTGTTTATGTTATGCTCTTCAACTCCTACTTTTGTTGGTGTTTTTTGTTTCTCCAGTGTGTTGGAGTCCACATTCACAAGAGATGTGGTAAAATTTGTTTTGTTTGTAGTTGTGCCTTAAGTAGCTTGATGTATATTAATTTGGATATATTTTGTTGAGGCTTCTGGTTTTGTGCTGTTTGTATACACTATAGTCAATCCTGTCATTTAGGGTAGGTTAATTAGACAGTAAATGGGTGTCTGAAGATTGAATAGTTGGTAATGCTACAAATGTACTCCTATTTTTTAAGGGAGGTGATGAGTTTTCCTGGAAGTTACAGGTCAGTTAATCTTAACTCTATAGTGGGAAAAATTTTACAGATTTTGATGAAAGAAACTTTTCAAAATCATTTGGTGATATATCATAAATGAAAGTTAGTAAGGATTAACTAAAGAGGAATCTTGTCTTACTAATCTTTTATTTTTTCAGGATATTACTTGTAATGTGGATGATTAAAAGTGAATTTACTTAATGTACAGAGTTCCAAAAAGCTTCTGATAAAATGCTAACAGAAGGTTAGCTAAGAAAATCTCAACAGTAGGGGTTGGGGAAAGACTTAAGTGAATTGTATGTTGGTTGGATGAGAGAAAGCAAAATGTTATTGACTGGGTCCATTCAAACTGAACCTTTGTTACTTGTGGTATGTTTCAAGGAGTCGGTGCTTGGCCACTTTAATTTTCTCAATTGCATTAATGATATTGATAGGTGTATAATTAGTAAATTTGTGAAGTTAACTGATGAAATTAAAATCTTGGTTATTTCTAGCTGACTTGGATCAATTGGTAAGTTGCACAAATACTTGGCTTTTGACCTGTAATCATCAGTGCAAAATAATTTATTTGGGTTATTGTAATTTGGGTCACACATTTAATACAGATGGGAACCCATTCAAAAGAGCGACTGAAGAAAATGATCTTGGCATATATGTAGTGGCGGATAAGTTACTCAAGCCATTGAATGTTTGTTACCATAACATTTAAGAGACAAAAAGGGCCCTGTTGACTCATAGAGGCTGTTTCGTCTGTTAAAAACTCCAGCCCCAATCATTTGGATATTTATGTAGCCTTGCTTTAAATTCCCTTAAAGTTATTGAACCCACGAAATTTGAAGACTCTTCCAAAGTTTATACTTATATCCCGTTGACCTACCATTCTCACCATAAAGTATGAAAAAAGATGATGCAACAGCACTATCAATTCCATTAACAACCTTAGATGTCTCAATCAGATCCTGACTAACTCTTCAAGAGTTAGTTTTCAAGAGAAAACAGTTTCAGAGATCTTAATCTGGCTTAATATGACAATTTTTCCATCCAAGATATCCTAGTAGCCCTTTTTTGAACCCTTTCCTATAGTTCAGTATTCTTAAGGTAAGGAACTTGAAGACCGAACACAACACACAAAATGAGGCTCAACTAGTAACCTATTCAATGCAGTGCTAACCACTTCAATATTTCTGTAAGTATATCCCCAAATCATATTTGCCCTACCACTAATAGGATGGTTTAAAAGAGTCTGATAAACCAAAACTCCAAGATTCATTTCTTTCATAACATTGTTATGGTTATTCCTATCAAAGTTATAGTTAGAATTTAAGTTATGATAATCTTGCATGTATTATAATTTAAAGTCATCTGCCAGTTACTCACCAACTCACCAAATGATATAAATTCTTACATAAAGCAGCATCCTCTTTCTCACAGCCAGTAATACCCAAACCTTAATATCAGCAAATTTAAGCATTTTAATAACCATTCCTTTACCAATGTTATTGATGTAAATCAAAAAGAGCAAAGGTCCTAACACTGACCTCAGAAATATCTACATATGACATTAATCCAGTTTGACTAAACTCCATTTCTAATAACCTACTGCTTACTTCTCTCCAAATATTTTTAGATCCAATGTGCCAATTTATTTCCTCACTCAAAGAAAATTTTTTTGAAAAAGACCTATTTAGGATCTTGTCAAACACTTTCTGAAAATA
Source organism: Limulus polyphemus (assembly GCF_000517525.1). Lineage (NCBI taxonomy): Eukaryota > Metazoa > Arthropoda > Merostomata > Xiphosura > Limulidae > Limulus > Limulus polyphemus. The sequence continues at coordinate 331,916 of NW_013666022.1, read as the reverse complement.
CAGATATACCAAACCTCTGTCTTTGCCCTCATCAATATAAGCAGTAACCTTTTTAAAGAATGTCAAAAGATTATTATGGCAAGATTTTCTCCTAGTGAAACCCCTTTGACGTTTTTTTAACTTTCCCTCATAGTACTTGTCTACTATAAGTCTTGTGGTTGTATATAGCCCTAGGTGGACTTTAAAACCATACTTAGGGCTGTTCTCATGAGCAACCAGACTCCAGGGCTGTGACCTCTATCAGTGACATCTATGGTCCTTCACCTACTGTAATCAAGAGCCTCAGCTATTAGTTGTTATTAGTAAAGCTAATATAATTGTAGAATAGACATTGATTACAAGTGAAAAGAACTAATTATCCCAGAACATGTTATTGGTTAAGCCTGCAGTATTCTGTATGGGTTTGATCTCATTATCTAAAAGGATATTGACTTATTTCAAAGGGTTTAAAAGATGACTACAGCTACTCACTAACTCACCAAATGATCTAAATTCTTATGTAAAGCAGAATCACCTTCCTAACAGCAAGTAATACCCAAGCCTTAATATCATCAATAAATTTAAGCATTTATGTAACCATTCTTTTGTCTATGTTAGGTGTAATGGGTAGGCTTTAAATGGGAACTCATGACTGGTATGAACTTTTAAAGAAGCCAGCAGTGAAGATTTGCAATTTGTTTGTAGCATTTGCAGGTTGGAGGCTATCCTAATTAAAGCAAAAGCAATAGATAAAATGAAATGTAAACTGTGCAAAATGGCAGCAGGATTTCAAGAGGAATGCAGATGATTTTGATGACAAAAGTTTCTTTTAAATTCAGGGTTATAGGTTATTTAGTATGGATATAGTTCTAAAGAGAGGGAGGAGGAAGGGCTTTATTTCTAAAATGTAAGTTGAGGATATCAAAGAAAATAGCAAGGAGATTTGGGTTTCCATTAGTGGATATAAAGGTAAAAGGTGTATAATGGAAATTTGTTACAGACCACCAGATAATACTGATGAAATTAATGAGAAACTGTACAGTGAGATTAAGATATCAGCTGTTGATGAGGTCATAATTATGGGTGATTTTAATTTCAGACATAGACTGGGAAGTGTTAGGGTCAAACCATGAGGGGGAAAAGGTTTTTCAAAACTGTTCAAGGTGGTTTTCTTCACCAATTGGTCAAGGAATCTACTAAAACAATGCTATTTTATTTTTATTGTTAACTTCTAATATAGAAATGATTAAGAGGGTGGAAATTGGGGAACATCTGGGTGCAAGTGATCGTTGCTCTGTTAGGCTCGATGTTTTGCTGCATATGGAGATCAGGAATAATGATATTTTGGTTACAAATAAAAAAAAAGTTTTTTTTTACAAGGGATGCAACAAGAATTATTTATTGTGAATTGGACAGCTGAGTTCTTTGAAGACACTGATCAAATACGGAAAATTTTTCAATATTCATGGTTATAATTATAGGGTATTTTAATTTAAGGCATACACATTGAAAATTTTAGAGTAAAACCATGGGCGGAGACAGGGTTTTAGAAACCATCACCAATTGTTCAGTGAAAATACCAGGAATACTGTTTTAGATTTATTGTTACCTTCCAATTTGGAAATGGTTGAGAAGGTAGCTACTGGAGAATATCTTGGAGCAAGTGATTATCACTCAGTTAGGTTTGATGGTTCAGAAGTAATAAGATTTTGGTTACAAATATCTAAAAAGCAAAATATGGAGGAATAGGACAATAATTATCTAATTTGAACTATGCAACTTAATTGGAGATACTGATCAAATGTGGAAAATTAAAATTTTTTAAATATTCTTAGTAGTAGTGGTCATCATACAGATTTAGAATTGAAGGCTTTGGGTGCTTGAAAATTGAATAACTTACTTTTGGTCCATTCATGAGGTAAGAGGTATATGGGGATTACTTAGTGAGAGAAAAATCAGGATTGATAGATACAGTGCTGAAGGATTTTGTGGCAGGGATTGATTGATCAATTCAAAAATAATTTGCTGTGTATGTGCAAATGTAGGGAATTAGAGTGCCCCTAAAAACGTACTTTCACTGGGTGTGTGCTGAAAATTCTACATGTTAAATGTTCGAGCTTATATTGTTATTAAAATATCACACTTTGTGTTTGTGATGATCATGTCAGAGGCTTTGAGGTGAGAATATCTATGCTCCCACATTTAAATATTACTAAGTAGTGTATTAATAATCATGATAGTTTGTTTATAGCTTTACTTTCATAGGAAGAACACTACTGTATTACTAAAGCTTTACTTATTAATACAAAAGAAAATGCTGCTGTGTTTGTATCACTTGTTACACGTACTTATTAACCAGATTAAAATATTTAGGTGAGATTGAGGCTGTTGATTAATTTATATAATGTGCTAGGGATGGAAAATAAGCTTTTTTTAAATATTCAGTATAGACATGTACCTTAAGAAAAAAATGGTGATTGCAAGTAAAAGACCAAGTTGACTTACCAAGAGTATAAGAAATAAAAAGTAAAGAAAAGTATTATAAAGGTAAAAAATCTAAATTGACCACTATGATGGGAGACTGGAATTACAGAAAACAAAATAATTAGTGAAACAAAACATTAGGCAATTGAAAGGAGTATAAGAAAAAGATTGGCTGAAAATGTAAAGATTAACAGTCAGGATTTTTTTAACTATGTTAAGGGTAGACAACATGATAGGATGAGATTAGGGCCTTTGAGGGATGATAAAGGAAAACTTATTTCTGATAATTACGAGATAGCTGGGCAACAATTCTATTTCTTCAGTTTTGACTATTATTAAGCAATGGACCAGATCTTACAAGATTATTAAATTAATTCCGAGATGAGGAAAGTTTAAAGAATGATGAAGTTTCTGGCCTAGATAATATTTCTCCAAGGGTTTTGAAAAAGATTAAGTACTGAATACATGAGCTACTTGTTAACCCTTTCCAGTCGGGTCATGGGTGAAAGGCCATGTTATCTCGTTTGTCGACTCGCATTGAAAATTTTATTGAACTACTAATTCCTGAATTTATGTCAACAAGAGCAGTATCAAACTGTAGATTATAATTCAAATTTTAGTGTTATACCTTACTCAATTTCTTAATTTAAAAGTAAATATTAAAAAAAGCACAGTTAAATATCGATTTTTATGTTTCGCGTAGTATGTTGAATGCAGCACTGGTTCAGATTAGATGTTTGTGATATCAAAATACTAACTCTATAGTTTCGTACAAATTAGGAACTCAAATTACCAATACTGACAAACAAGAGTATCAAATAAGAGCCTCTTATCTTTTCAATTTGCTAAGATATTGTCATAAATCAAACGCCCACTTCTTTCCATTTTTGAAAATGCTCCCTTATATACACATAGTTCTATATATGACATGAATAACCAATCAGAAGCTCAGAATATCCCCTAGTGGCTTTCTCAGACATTTTAACGTCTTTGGATGCCATCTCTTTCTTTCGAACCACGATTTCGATGAAGTACGTTGAGTCTTTAGTCTGCTCAAAATTTCATATTTTGTTAGACTGAACTACAGCTTAGTGTTCTCTTATTATCACATGAGATGGCCCTAAAACAAAATTCTAAGGCCAGGCTTAAAAATAGTTGTTTGCTGTAATCTGTCTGACCATCTGAAATTGGGGCTCACAGAGAGATTTTTTTTTTGATATTATGACCTGGGAAACTTTTATTTTCACTAATCTCTGCCAATATATCGATCCATCTAACAAAATTTGCCAACTTCATAATTTTTTATTGCTGTATTATGGTTAGAATATATTTTTCTCGGACATTCATGTAGTCCACAAGATGTGGGAGGGCAACATCTGATTACCAATTGACAGTTCAATGGACATTTGACAATATGGCTTATATAGTCCCCAGGACCCTTCACACTAAATTAATAAATATATGACCTAGCAGAGGAGAATTTCCTATTGATGAGCATACATCAACAACATTGTGAACATAAGTCTGTTCGGTGTATCTTTCTCCAAAAAATGTTCTCATGGAATAAGGATTAGGATCAAAAACAAATTAATTCTGATTGGAAACTTATGCAAGTACTTGTAGATTTACTTGGCAATTGAGATGAAATGGAAGAACAAACCATAAAATTGTTGGGAACACTCAATTCAACTTCATCAATTAAGGTCGATATTGACCAGAAAGCGTGTGCTGCTAAAGAATATGAAATTTTTGTAATTCTCTTCTTAGAATAAATGTTGATAGTAATTGTATTCATGGCTTAACATGTTATGTTTTAGGTGATAATGGAACTAGTGGTATTTCCGAAGTCTTTTTTGCCAACCAATTTGAAAAAAAATTTACCTACCTACCTATCCACATTTTCAATCAGTTTAGTGTTACAGCAAACAAAAATATTTTTAAACCTGGCCTAATGCTAAGAAATCAAGCTTCAATACCCTTGGTGGGAAGAGCACAGAGAGCCCATTATATAGCTATGTGCTTAACATAAAGAAATGTAATGGTAATGTTTTGATTGCTTGAATATTTGGAATAATCAAACAACAGTAATAATCAGAAACCCTAACTTTGATCAGTTGATTATTTCCATGACATGAATCGCAATTTTCATTAAGAAGTTATTTTTTGGTTCTAATTGACGTAATCGATGACCATAGGTAATAGATTAATCAAGTTAATTGCCAATAAGATTTAATCTTTCCTGTTATCCTTTTCTTGTTTTTAGGAACATGGTTTTATTAGGGGCAGATATTGCCTTACTGATCTTTTGACATTATTTGAAGAGCTTAATGCTTATCTAGATGAGGGTAAAGATGTAGTTTTGCTACATCTGGAGTTTCAGAAAGCAATGACAATGTAATACATAGAAGACTTGTTAAAAACATTATCTCTATAGTGTGAGGAATAATATGGCTTATTGGATACAAAAATAGCTGGATGGAAGAAAGCAGAAGGTTGTTTGTTATAAACGAAGCTCATTCAAACTGTATTAATGTCAAAAGTGATACCTCAATGCTCTTAGGACATTTGCCTTTTTGACTTACATCAATGATACAGATGAAGGAATGTTCAATAAATTTATAATAGGATTCATATCATTTGGTAAGTGGCGGAAAAAAAAGGCAGACAACTTTTGAGTATGGTAAATGCAAGGTATTGCATGTGGATTATCATATCATAAATTATAAGTATAATTTTGATGTAAAAACCTTAACAGTGTTATGGAAGAAAAGGATTTTATTCTTGAGTACAGATATATTGGCTAAGTTAAGCCATAAATATATTGTTTTTTAATGTATATTTTCATTTATTGCTATATGATTTTTAACAAAAGTAGCAAAAATGTAAGTATTAAAACTTATTAGGTTAGGTAACAACTGAAATGGGGGAAAAATTATATAAATTTCTTGAGATAACTCTTCAACAACCACACACAAAATACGTGGTTTGACATTGCATGATGTAAGCTGATACTTTGTTTACCCTAAGCGCTATGCTGCCCTGCTGGGCAATATATTGGTTGTCTTGCTACTGAAGACAGTTCAAAGTATAGTAATAAAACAATCAACTAAAAACTGATGTGAAAAGGATAGAAAGCTGAGGTTGTAAGAATAAATAATTGTAATTGCCTGTTACAATATGCAGTCATTTTGCCAAAAGAAGAATAATTTTTGATTTTTTAATATTTTTTTAATTTTCATTTCTATATTCATGAAATTCACTACATTTTTAGGGTAGAGAAAATAAGAGCTAAATATGAGACAATTCTGGCTTATAAAAAGTTGTAACCAGAGAAATTGGCAGCCTCAAAATTCTGTTGCAAATTTTCCAAAACAGGAGCCAAATTAATTATTTAAATACCTTTCTAAAATTATACACAAACTTTTCTCTACATTAAAATGCTTTTATTGCAAGCTTTCTGTCCTCTTCCCAGAACCTTCATCAGGCAACTATGTTCTTGAGTTTTTAAATAAAAGTATTTTAACAGAGAAGAGACTGTGTATAATTCTACATATTAATTTACCTACATTAGGAGTCTTAAAAACAATTATTTTATTGCCTGTTGAACTACAGAATATGTAAGCAGATGAAATTAACTACCTCTGATATTACATGTACTGTAAACATACATCATGTTGTAACTATGATGAGAATGATATAGTAACATTCAAATTTAAGTGGCATCGAATTATAGCACAGAAAAAAATTGCCAAGTGCTAGATTTTTTTGCCAACAAAAGTATAAAATTACAGAAAGAAAAGACTAATAATTGCATGATTGAAGCAGTTCCAGTATTTCTTAGGATCAGAAATACTGCTATTAACTTCTTTTTTTGTTTATAAACAGAAGAGAACAGTTAAAATCTTGGACTTCTTGTAGCCTTCATCAAAAACCTTACCATCAGGATCCTTTAAAGACCTAATTCCAATTTTGACATTTTTTTACCGTTTACATACTTAAAAAAGTAATTGCTTTAACATTATTGATCAGCTGTTTCTCTTAGACCCATTTTGATTTCCAAATTTCTTTTTTTTTAATACAAATACCTATATTTTTGTAAATTTTTCAACCTATCTTATGATATTTACTTATCCTTGATTTTCTCCTTATTTGCTGGCTCATTACTTTTTGAGTGCATTAATCAACTGCATTCAATTAATCATTTATTCTCATATGAGACTTTGGTATTGGAATATTTGAAAACAGTAATAGTTGGAAACACTAATTTTGATCAGTTGATTATTTTCATGACAGTAATTTATTTATTTGTAATTTTGATTAATCAATGCTCCTAGGTAATAGATTGAGGTAATCACACAGCTCTAATACCAATAAGAATTGATCTTCCCTGCTATCCTTTTCTTGTTTTTAGGAACTTGCATATTTTGAATTTAAAATAATTTACTTTTAAACATTTCCTTCACATGTATCTGTCCTACCTCACATTTTAACTCCTTAGTCCAATTCACTAATAAATCTTGTCTCATAGCCTCAAAATTGGCAATCTGAAAGTTAGATAGATATGTAAAATAGTCAACATTGTACATTTTCTGTTTTGAACAATGTGTGTAGTTAGTCATTTTTAAGCTTCCTGTCAGAACTTAAACTTTATACAATCACTTGTTTAAAGCATGGCATGGTTTTTGTTTGAATAAGGATCTTAAAAACTCCCTGTTCCTTATTTAGTCTTAAAAGTATAGCTTATGTTTTAAATATTATAATTAAAATTTCATTTTGTAAGAAGTGTGATAAGTGCAATAATTTCCTAATAACTTTCACATGTGTATACCATGTAGATCTGGATTATTAATGGAATTTTCTAATCTATCAATAATCTATCTATTACATTCATCAATCAGTTATTTTTCCATGAGACTTGGATAGTTGGAATAGTTAAAAATATTAATAATTGGAAACACTAATTTGGATTAGTTGATTATTTTCACGAGTTTTGACAATAATCATTTAAGCTGAACAACTTTAATTCATTGAGAATAATGATACAGAAATCATAATGGCAATATTTCAATAGCTTGGATATTTGGAGTAATCAAAAACAGTAACAATCTAAAACACCAATTTCGATTAATTGATTATTTTTGTGACATTAATTGATTTAAGTGTAATTATGATAAATTGGTTATTTTAGATGACACTACTTAATGCTAATAGGTTGTCGATTATATTGATTAATCGAGTTAAGTGCCCAAGTCTAATACCATGTAGAACCAAAAGTGAAATTAAATATAATGTTAAGAGTGTAAAAAAAACTATTAATAGCATACATGAAATATCACTTTGATGATAGTGCTTGCTTATGTTTTGTTTGATTTTGTTTACTGTAATTTTTATGGTAATAGCTTGCATTAGAAAATATCACTAAAATGTAAATTTTTGTTCAGGAAAGAAAAGCAAAAGAATGACGTGCCACATGAAATACAAAATTGCAAAGAAGGTAAGTTTTTTATATATTTCTACAGGTTTGCATTTTAAAATTATATAGAAAGCTATTGGATAAACTATTTAGAAGACTTTGCTTTATTTTAAATTCCTATGATTCCTCAGTTTCTTTCACTTTCTTTGGAGAAAAATGTTTCTGCTTGTTTGTCCAAGCATGTTAACAACATCATAAGAGACATTTTCAGGCTTTTATTTCTTGTTTATTGTTTAAAAACAGATGAAAGATTGACAAGACTGAACTAAGATCTAGTTCTCCTTCATTTGAAGATGGAAGGGTGTGAGTTCTTGTTGAGTGATCAGTATTGGTCATTGAATGACCTTAGTAGACCTTAATTAAAACAAAATTGGAATGTTTGTTTTTCTCTATTGCAGTAGAAACTAGAGTAATTTTTATTTTAAATGTCTTTATTCATGTAAATGATTAACATCTATGTAAAAAAAATAAGGTTGGAGGATATTTTATTATTGTATACATTTATTTTCTCTTAAATAGCAGCTTCCTTATATTTTGTGTTCATGTTTTAACAAACTATATTTCATTGTCAGTGGTCAAATTACAAGTTTATATTAATAATTCAGTTCAAAATGTTGCACTTTTCAAGTGACAAAAGTATATGAATGTCGCAAGAAAATAAAATCTTGGTGAAAGTGGCATAATTTTACTATGTAAGTTCACGACACAAGCTACTTTCATCTGATAATTAAATCATTCTGCACTCTATGTGCACTTATGATTTCAAATCTTGTAAATATGTATATCACCACATAATATTTCATACAGATTATGATATTCGTTGAAATACTCTTATAACATTGGTTAAACAGTGTGTGTGTGTGTGTGTGTGTGTGTGTGTGTGTTTAGTTGTCTGAATGATCTAGGTGTATTTGCTATACATGACATGATTTCTGCTTACAACTTCACTCATTATTAAGTAGATGCTGTTGCTATAAGCAAAAATATACCAAAGTGTCAAGCACAGTGTTGTATAGTTTACAATTAAGAATGTATTGTAATGAGCATTTTGCACCTACATCAGAAGAAAATAATTTTTCCAGAAAAATGTTAACTTTCAGAGTTCGTAAGTTCTGTTAGTAGTAAACATCTTGGTAATGTAGTGCTGGGTTACTCCTTAATGCATTATATAAATAGTTTAATTTGTTAGACTTAAATTAGATACATCAAATTTTAAAACATTATCTACCTTTTGAATTTTTCATTCACTGTGCTCTAGCTATACATAACTGATTATCACATAAAGATTTAGAAATTTATGCAAATGAAAAGTTTTTTATTTTATTTTATAAGTTGACACATTTATTACTTTTTTTGGTAAATTTCAAAACATCTTATTTTTATGATTATTTTTCAGTGTAATGCAAAATAAGGTTGAAACCTCCTAATAATTTTACTTTTAATATTTTCACTTTATTATTATTTCTTTGATTTTGGGGTAGTAAATGTCTCAATCTCAGAAAGTCAAGGTGTATTATCATATGTCAAATGAAACAAATATAATATCCAAAAATAGCATAACTTATGATTTGATTGCTTCAGAGATTAGCTGAATCACATCTCTATTTTGAAAGACAGTAATGGTTTTACATACAAGACCTAAGAAAATATTTAAAATTGCAGCAATCAGTGTGCATGATAATGCTGTAATGAGTTTCATAATTTTATTCTTTTTTTTTAATAAATAGGTGAGACAACACCATCGAAAAGCAAGAAAAGAAGCAAAAAAAAACCCTCATAAGTGTCAGTACATTTAACTATATTATCAAGCATTGTGGATCTGTTAACATAACTTATGTAAATACTAAGGTTTGAACAAATTCTAAATAAATGCTAGTTTTTACATTATACAATAATTGTGATGATTTTTTTTTTCAGTTTTGACACTTAGCCCTTTTTTTAATATTTAAGCGTTTTTTTGCATTTACATAAGAAATGTATGAAGAAAAAATTTTTGTTTTCAAATAAAACCAAATTTGTAGTGTGTTTTAATTTGCATAAACAGCTAAGTAGCATAAGATGGTTAAAGTGCCTACAACTGTATTTCTACAATGTTCAATTGGATTTTTTCAGTTTACAGAACATAAGTACCATAAACTTTGTTGTAATAATGTATTTATCTTGTCAGAAATATAACCATGAAATTGTTATGAAATTCAACTGTGTTACACATGTTACATCAACATACTTAGTTTGCATCAAAGGTGTCATTTATAATCAGCATTATATAGGCCTGCAGAAATAGATACTGGTCTCTTTAGGTAATTTTTCTCATGATGGGAATGTTTGAGAAACCATGTGACAATTGCTGTGTGACCACATCAGCTCACAACTCTTACAATAGCCGAGCACTGACAGTACTGTACTGAAATGAGTGGATTAGAATTGGTAGAAAATTCTCTCCATACAGCTGGAGTTTTGCATGCAACAGAATATCAGTCTTTGTAACCCAAATATCATACAGTCCATCTTGAAACATGTTCACAAAGATAAAATTCTACTTGTTTTAAGTTGGTAAACACCCTAAGTAAGGAAACAAAGGTAATTTTCAGACAGCTGTGGAAAGTCTAAAGCTGCATCATAAGCTCTATCTTTTTTACACAGTGAACTTTTGCAAGTTTGTCCTTGTAACTCCACAATGTTCTGCAGTTTGTTGTAAAGTTTCAATGGATAAAGCATGCTTCTTGCTATAGTAGAATCATCATCTTTGCTTTATACAAGATTAAGATCATAGCAATTGGAAATGGCATTAACAATATCACACAAGTGTTATGATATAAAAGACTGTTTGGTTTAGATATTATTGATTAATTTATTTTCGTAAGTGAATATTTTATTATTGTTTAGTTTTTGTTATAATAAGAGTTAAAAGCATACAATTGTAGAAATTTTGTTAATAATTCATTGATGTTGAGAATATCGAACATCACGTGCAATATATTGACATCAAGAATATAGAAGGCAGACAGATGATTGAGTGATAAAGATATAACTAGCATGAAATGAGCAGGAACAGCAGACAGATAATAGCAAAATAGACTAAAGTTGGCTTGAAGTTAACTACCGTAGAAGTGGTAGGCCTAATGATTGACATAGGCCTAACATTTAATATGGTGGAGTAAAACTAACAGTGGAAAAGGAGATAAGAATAATAATTTTATTCCATCAAAGCGTGGTTCTAAAGTAATTGAATCAGCTTGAGTGTACTTTGACAAAAGGAACAGAGGATCTTCAGAAGAAAGAAGACCAAATGATTACAGTAACTCATGCCACAATTGTAAGTGAATATTTGTGCAACAGAAATAGAGAAGATAGTTCGGCTTGTCAACTGAAATTCTAAAGTAATTGAATAAGCCTAAGTGGATATTTGACAAGAAAGAGAGAACTTCATATATAGTGTTTATAATATGCCTATAATCTCTATAGTGTGAAGACTTTGTTGTACATACGTTAACTTGTTCTGAATATATATATTATTTTCAAAACAAGTGAACTGCGTGCTGTTTATTTATTGTTGAATTTATTGCTAACAAGTCACAGACACCTTCTGTAGAAGAATCCTAAGCATAACAACAACATGGTATATATTTATACTATTAAAAAATATAACTAAAGCCTTTTATTTTGACAACTGGTGAAGATCAGATTTTTCAATTCTAACAATAAGAAAATAATTTCTTGCATAGTGATGACCATATCTGGTAACTCCCATTGACTGCCTCGACAACCCTGCACACTTGGATAATCAATCTCGATTGGTTGAATTCTTCAGTTGTATGTTGCTTGCATCCTAGAGGAAGAAGGGTGGATGACATTTGTGTTTTAAGTCCAAGAGAATACATAAACTCAAGTTTTTCTAAAACAGTGGTCTACAACAGCAACATCATGTAGCTACATGCAACTTCAGACGTCTTCAACATTCTTTTCAAATATATAATGAATTACTATAGTATCATGATTTCTCCCATCAAATTTTTTTATTAAGTCTGTTTAATATGTTCCACCTTATCTTATGGTTATGCTGATTTGTGTATTGGCCACTTCAAATATTAGCAATATAAGTAAAATGTTTTATAAATGTTACTGGACTAAAAATAATCTCGACACATTATTTAATAAAGTGATATTTGGGATCCAAAATGTTGAGTGCTCTCTATATGCAAAGTTATTTTTCAATATATATCATGCCACTATGATGGCAAACAACAAATTTGAAGGTGTTTGTTGCTTAAGTCTGCAATGATGCTGAAAAATACTTTTAAAATGAAAGATGCCCTAAATATTATGAAAATGAACAACAAAATTACTTTAAAGTTACAAATACCATATTAAATCATAAGATTAATCAAAATTTACTTGAAGATGTTATTTTAAAAATAAATATACAGATAATTACTTAATTTTACCTTGAGGTACTTTACCATGTTATACTCCTTGGTCTTTTTTTTTTTGCATGAAGGTAACCATTTAAGCCTTAGATGAATCTTGTGCAGTCTGAATAGTGTGACTTAGTTATTCTTACTTTAATATATTCTAATAGCAAAACTGTTTAGTTTTTAATTTAAAGACTTTCATCATGTTTTTTTTTATGAATAACTGTACTATATATCTAAATAAGTAAATCATTTTTCAGGTTTACATAGTTAGACTAACTATTACTTTAAATGTGTAATTGTTTTTTTTTTGTTGTCCACTTTTTGCCTTGTAATGATGAAAGTCTTCCGGATATATCCGGAAATCCAGATATTTCTAAAAAATCCTGAAAACCTCCGGTTTTCTTCCTGAGAAACACATTTTTTAAAATTATTTATCGGATTTTGGTGTTCCGTGCCATAGATAAGCGTTTATGCAATCGCGTGGTTTGTTTACATTCGGCGACAGGGCACCGCCATTTTGTAGTCTCGCAATGCTTGCTGGCGTGTACGATACCTTGTATGCTTATAATGCAAACTTCATGTCTTGTGAACGAGATTTTATCTCGAAAACGTGCTTTAGAAAACGCGGTCATTCTTTTGTGTACCTTTCTATTGAGCGCTACAATTGAAGAGCCTTATCTATTCAAAGGTGTTTACCGAAGCGATAATAGATCAAATGAAATGTACAAACAAGTAGATAGGTTGGCAGATATCAGTAGCATAGAAGGAAAGGTAAAGAACAAGTTCAAATGGTCGTGGCTGGAGGAAAAGGATGTAAATGGTGACTTTTTATCAGACTTTGTGAGGAAAGTGGACGGGCCAGGATATGCACTATGCACGTGGTTAGAAAATTTTACTTTATAGATCTATTAAAGTTTATAATCATTTCTTGTACTGGAGTTTTAGAAAATCGTTAATAATTTCTTAATTATCACTCAATGACGTGACTGATCAAGACGGCAAATCAAAGGATCAC
>NW_013666022.1:300324-317550 GCF_000517525.1 Limulus polyphemus | reverse complement strand
AAAAATGGGGTAACTTGTTTAAGTGAATTTTAAGTACTAAAATGCATCAAAATGCATGATTTTGGGTGCCAGACCCCCCCCCCCTTACTTGGCTTTGATTATTTTCAGGATTTTTAGGAAAGGGACACTTTCATCTCTGGCCTTGTGAATTAGTACACTTATTTCCATAAACTAGTACAATATATGTTAAGTTTTATATTATTCTGATATTAAACAATATCATTTATAGACTTATTTCCACACTTAGAAAAACATAACTTATGCTATATGTATAAGCATTTTTATGGATATCAATTGGCCAAAAGAAATTAAATGTGTTTCTTTTAGTGTCACAAAAAACAAAACTGAAATTTTTTATCAACTGCAAATATTTAACAGTTTTTTGTTCTTAAGCTTTTTTTTTAACACCAACTGTAATTTGTTTATTGTGCATAATTTTTATTGTAAATACATCACAATCACTTATTCCAACATAATTTAGATTTATTACTCAGTGTTTCTCCTTATGTTTTTCTTTTTTCTACAGGCACAAATGGAAATTAGAGTAAAATAGTTTCAAAACATACTTGCCTCCTCTCACACTAAATAGTGCTAGTTTTACAGTTTTAGTATTTCAAACAATTATGTTTTGAACTTGTTTTATAAATTTAGTTTTCTTTCATTTAAAATTTTTTGAAGGATAATTATTATTGAATATGTTTGATAAAAATGCTGATTTTTTTGAAGAATTAGGAAAAGCCTTGGAATTCAGCAGAAACACATTCAGACATAGTATGAGTAACCATTTTTAAAAGATTTTATAATGGAACTTCTGATTTTCTTGTATATTATTGTTCACAAGATTTGAATAAGAAATAATACTACACTTTATCAAAATATTCACACAAAGGTTTATTACCTGTTAACCATAATAATACCTTAATATAACTTAATATTTTCAAAATCTAAAAGCACATTCAGACATATTACTAGTTACAATATTTTTAAAACTTTTGTTACGGATCATCTTACTCTTATCTTACTTATCTACTTTATCAGATGTGAATAAGAAATATTAATACACCTTATCAAAATTTCTATCACTGAAGGTTATTATCTATGGGCCATAATAATAATAATATTTTTAGATTTTGAAAGTCATTTAAGAATAAGAATGTTTTGCTAATGTTCATTGGTTTTTACACTGATTGTTGCAATTGACAGCTTTTATGAAATATTACACAGTCCAGGTCTAGAGATGTTAAAGTTAACTTAAAATATTGTTTGAAGTTTTTAATTTGCACACAAAGTAGCTCTCAATCTTGGAACAAGTGTAAATTTTTCTCAAAGCATTAACTGTTGTACAGGCATAAATACTGGTATAAAACTGTATGTTTATAGTACACATGTAATAATGTTATACATCAGGCTTTTACTGGATTATTTTGGGTTTAAAATTGAGTTGCAGATTATTTTGCAAAACAGAGTTTGCTAATTTATTAAAAGCAAAATAATTCAATTATTCTACACACATTTGTAGAAAAAAAATCCTAATTTCAACAACAAAAGCAACAGAAAGTTCTGCTTTTTATTGGGTGTTAAAATCATAAACTAAATATATTCAACATAGAGAATTGAAAAAAAAATGGACAGGAATTAACACTGATGGTAATGTTAATTGAAATAATTTCTCTTTCTCAGTACCTTGGCAGATTCTAAGCAATAGCTGACTATAAGCTTTACATAATTTTACTGGTTATGAAATATCTATTCAGTTTACAAGAATATTTGCATTGTTGAATTTATTACATAAATATTCTTACCACTTGATTAGGCTATAAGTTACAGAAGGTTAGTGATGATGTATCAGTATGGTCTGATCAAATGAAAATATAACAAGGAATAACATTGTATGAGATGGTTAATGACCATGCTTGTAAAATGTAAGTTTCAAGAATACTTTTACATGAAATAAAAGGTCCTTTAAAATTATTGCCTTTATTAATTTAGCCATATTATGTTATTAATCTCATGACAATAGATAATGATAAACTAACAAGTACAATTTAGTATTATCAGAGTGATGTATAAGCATTTAACAAAATAATGTTCTCAAGAAGTATAAAAAAAAGTTTGATTCTAAAAAAATGAATCTTGGTGGACTAGTGTAGTTGGACTGAAGGTTAGGCTTAGGATTTTTGTTCAAACATAGACTTTATTTTTTAAGGTGACATTCACATTATTACTGGCTGATTAATAATAGTGAATGTATATTAATGAGAATGGATATCTAATTATCAAAACAGTTAAAAAGAAAGACCCTGGTGTTCCAAATAGTCTACCTTTCAAAGAGGAAATTCTACGAGAGGCTGAAGAGAGGAAAAGACAAGCAGAAGAAATAAAAAAGAGACGGCAAGAAGAACGAAATAAGTTACTGATGGAAAAGCGGGGACTTGCAGAACTTCAACAAGATGCTGAGAAAAGAGGTCTACAATTTGATACAAAGGTATGATTCAAATTTTCCATTGTTTAAGGATATTGCTCTGTACAAACAAAAATAGTATGTTAGGACTAACATTTTCTATGCCACCTTGCATGATACTCAACATGCATGTACCTAGTGGAAAATTATTTTTATTAAGTTACTAATGTAATGCTTATTACTAATGCTTATATATGTATTTTTGAATACTTTTATGTTAAGTGCTTGTGAGGCCAGTAGTTTATTTCCAAGTTAAAGTTGTGTTTACCTGTTTTGGGATGTTTTTGTTATGTAAATGTAGACATTCAGTTTGTTTCAAATTGTATTGAACAGTTTGCTAGAAATAAGACATTTGAGGAATGTTTTTTACTCATAGCATTTTCAATTATTTTCTGTTACATGTAATCTTATAGAAAGGAGTAAATAGAATTGCAACACCCACTGTGCTGTAATTTTAAGTTATTAATTATGACTATGTTTGTATTTTTGTAGTAATTATTGTGTAATAACTAACATAAGCATTTTCTTTCAATGAGAATATATTTTCCTAACCTGAATATATATGAAAGCATAAAAACTGAGAAATCACTTGTTGTCCTTTAAAAAAAATAATGGCCTTACTTTAATAGAGTTGAAAGATTGAAGTAAAATAATTAATTAAACACTAAATGTACTATACTATTATTCCAGATTGAAAAATTATAACCTGGTATTGAATAATTTGTTTGGTATAATTTCTATTGTGAAAATTAATTGTATATTTTCAAATGAAAGTATGTTGATAAACTGTTACAGGAGGCAACAGATGCAGCTGGTTACCATGACATCCAAGCAGATTCTTCCTTGAGAGTGTATCATAAGGAGTTTAAAATGGTAATAACTATATTGATAATGTGTTATTTTATCTGCTATTATTAGCCAAGAAAAGCTGCAGTAATTAGTAAAACATATACATAAATAGAAGTTTCCATCATATCTTGTCAAGAAAAGAATAGTTAATGATCAATAAATATTTTACAGACAGTTATCTTTAATCATTGTGTTTTATTTTATAAGTATTTGTCTTATTAATCAGCTTTTAATACTAAATTGTTATAAAAGTGTGTGAAGTTGTTTCTATAATGAACAGTGTTGTATTTGGGATCTGATCATTCTTGTGAAACTGGGATGGATATTACAAGTTTATATATCACTCATTCATTTACACCACCATTCCCAGTATGCCCCTGAAGAAAAAAGGTCCACCTTTCAAAAGCACTTGGGTTATAGGGTTTTATCATTTTGTGACAAGTTTGATTAGATTACAACATTTAAACTTTTAAATAATTGTGAACCTCTTTCATTCAGTTTTGTATTTGTGCAATTGCTGTTCTTGATAGTAAACTGTATTTTTCATAAAAGATTTCATTGTTAGTTTCTTGTTGTATTATTTAGCCAGAGTTTTTTAATACAAATGAAACAAGTTTCTATGGGCTGCTTTAGGATTATTTTTTATTGGTTAGAATGAATGAAAATGAAATGTATAGAAATATATGTTCAATGTACATGTTAGCTGTTTGTGCTATTATTATGCTGATCACAAATGATTGTTCATTATAGGATACAAGTTTCTGATATTAATTTATGATGAAAACATTATACTTACCAAAAAAGTTATTAGTTTATGTTTTTAAATCTTCAATGTCACTTGAAAAATCATCAATGAAAACCTTTCAGCTGTGGGAATGTTATAATGCGATGGTCAATCCCAATACTCATTTGTAAAGAGTACCCCTTGAGTTGGTGGTGTTAACTAACTGACTTTCCTTCAGAATTAGGGATTTGTTTGAGTAGATAGGCCTCAAGTAGCTTTGCACTAAATTCAACAAAACAAAGAAATGCAATTATCATAAAAATATTTTTAGTTTTTTAGTATATTAAAAAAAATCTTATGGGTTTCAGAAGTATCCTACATGTGGGATTTAAGGTTGTTAGTGCCATTGAGCTGATTCTGCTTTTTTTTTTTTTCTGTAAATTAAAAAAAATTATATTATATTGTTCTATGTTAATCATGAACATTTAAATTTTTTTTTTCTCCTAAAAAATAAAATACAGGAAAGACATGATTGACTGAATGATAAAATAATATGAAGTCCTACATTTAATTTTTCACTCACTTAATTTGTCTGAATAATTATAAATATAAATAAATTCTAAAAAATATTTTCTTAAATGCTGTCTCAGGTTGTGGAACGAGCAGATGTTGTTTTGGAGATATTAGATGCGAGAGATCCACTTGGTTGTCGCTGTCCTCAAGTTGAGCAGGCTGTAATCAATTCTGGACCTAACAAACGTCTCGTCCTTGTTCTCAACAAAATAGGTATGTTAAATTCAGTAATGAAACATTACTTACACAAATATTTTTATAAATATTATCTCAATGAGAGCTACTGAATTGCATATAGGGAACTTTAATTTCTATAAGAAAGTTACATCCTTGAAAACTAACATTTAGTATTTTGTTTATAAGAAAATTACATAATTTTATTTAATATTTGGGAGCTTTTAACGTGTTAATTTAAAAAAAAAAATTACCCATAAGGAAATTAATTATATAAAGAAGTTTATAGCGTAATATTTTTAAAAAGATCTGAATTAACTGTTGCCACAAACAGATATTTCATTGTTAAAGATTTTTTATTATAAAATGATATATCTAAATTTAGATTCGTAAATAAAAGTATCAGGATATTGGTTGAAAGTCTTACCTTGTTTTTACTGTTCTGATATTTCAGTATTATATAAAACAAAAGGTTACCAAAACATGGTCTGTTTGTTGTTATGTAAAATCAAATCTATTATGGTTTTCCAGTAGAGAATTTTAAAGCTCTTTAGTGATAAGGAGTTTTTTGTGTGTGAAGATTCATGCTTTTTAAACATGAGAAGACATGGAAGCTTGTTAGAAAAATTGGGTTTTATACCTATGTATTGCTTGAAAACAGATTGTTGGTGTTTTGTGCGAGATCACCTAATGTTAAAATTGAGTAGCATGTGCAAGTAAATATTTCTTTATGTTCAAATCATTCTGAAGTTTCAGGTTGTTTCTACATATTGTCTAGGTACATTTTATTACAAATTGGGAATATATTGATATCAACTGGTTATGAAAATATTCCATATTTTGAAAGAGTTACCCCCTTCATGCAAGTAAATATAATGTGTAATAAACTCTTTCATATTTCTGTAGACTTTTCTAATTTTGTAAAAGTATGTTATTGAAGGTGTGAAGATGATTCCTGTAATTTTTATGGTATTCCTGCAAATATTACTGATGGATGACACAGGCTCAAGACCAGGGTTTGCAGTTGGCACTAGTAATGGCACTAGCAGTACTCAGCATACAGTACCAGTACTGACACTGGTTTATATACTAACGGAAAAAAGAAACTGTGCATCACTTAAAATATGAAAAAACATCAAGAAAAATCGAACAAATATAATTTTAATTTTGCAGTATTGTTAACAAATGCATTGGTTACAAAATTTTGTAGTTAATTAATGTTAATGTCACCAAGCATAATTTTTAGTGTATTTGAAAGACGCTGATATTCAGAGCTAATATCGCGTGTGTCCACCATTTGCATCCACACATGCTTGACAATGGCGCCTCATTGATGACATTAAATTGTTCAAAAAGGCCTGTGGAATGTTATTCCAGATGTTGGTTAATGCTCTGCCCAGATCTGCCAACGTTACTGGCTGATTTGGTAGACGACATAAACACCTTTCCATTTCATTGATCTCGGACATTTCCTGCTTGTTGAAACCGTCGCCATAAAAAGTGTATGATGTTCTGATGGACTCTGAAACGTCTTGCAACAATGTTCTGTGCCACACCAGCCTGCAGCATTCTGACTGCGCAAAGACGTTCATCTTCACTGAGCCTTGGCATCACAGAAGGGTAATTCTAGGTGAAACAAAAATGATTTCCTGAATGACTGGAGCCTGAATAAACGTTTTACATCTTTATTCAGAAAACATTGTCAAAGAAAAATCGTGGGTGCGAAACTTGAATAAACAAAAAGGTGTTCACAAACCGTGAAAAATCTCATGCAACCAAGTCAAGTAGTACCCAATATCTTCAATGACATATCCTGTACTGATTTTTTTATATGTCATAACACTAAATCTAATGTATATGAATTTTATTCCATTTTAAGTCCTGCACAGTTTCTTTTTTCTGTCAGTATAGTATATCATATGTTGAGAATAATATCTGTTATCACATGTCCCATCTTTGGAGTTTTGACCAAACACCTCTTGTATTTCAGCTTTGCTTTTCATGGAATTATAAATGTTTGATTGGTAGTTTTGAGTTCATACTGCAGTCACTAAGCGAATCTCACTGTGAAAACTGGCAATAGCATGAAATATGGGAAACTGGTGGCTCACACGCTCTGGAAGAGAATGTGAATGTGTCTACATGACTGATTGCACATGAAGGAGATATGTGCTTGATTAACCCTTAGCATGTGGGCAGATCAAACTGTTCATGTGACGACATTTTAATGAGTTACATTCAAAATTGAATTAAAATATTTAATTATCATGCTATACGAACAAACTTGACATCAAACCATAGATAATAAATCAAATATTAATATTATAATATAAGTTTTTATTTCTTAATTATATATGGAAATATTTAAAAACAACCTCAAATTCCCCTAGTGTGAGAATTTGGATATTTGTTTTTGAGCCATCTCCTTTTCTGGATTTTTTTGTTTACCCCCTAAAAAACTACAAAATGTAATGTAAAATATTCTCTATAATTTTGTCATTGATATTCAGGAGCTATATTTTTATATTCTTCAATCTTATGGGGTTAAAGAGCAATCAATGAAAATTCAGAAACCTCTTTTCACACCTAACTCTGACATGCTCCAATTTACAATTTGCTAATAGATTTTTCTGAGGTCAACTCCCATTAAATTTATAACCTATAGAAAGCCTAGATTTCAACTGATTGATTGCCATAGTTATCATACCACATGGGCTTACAAATAATTGACAAATTAGTTTGAGGTGAAAAAAAAATTTTCCCACAAGAACACAATGAAAATAATAATTGAGTTTCTAACTGCTCAAGTCACATGATTAGAGATGCTTGAGTACTGGCAGTTCCTGGTCGTTACCGGAACTTCATATCACTGGTACTATTGCAAACCTTGCTCAAGACTAAGTAGTTAGTAAATCAAAAACTGATGTTTGCACTGTGCATTACATTGTATTTTAAATGATTATCATCTAGTGGACAGTATTTGTTTCTTTGTGTTGTGTTTTAACTACTCAAAGTTTTTGGAAAAGTCTGAAATAAAAACAATGAAAAATAAGTCACCTCTAAATAATCACACTGGTTTATAGAATTTGTCATGGGACATAAAACACTTCAATTGGAACAAACTTTTTATCTACTTTAAGAACAAACTTCAAACATTCAAGTTTTAAATGGAAGTGTTAGAAGGCTAACCCTATCTGTCCACTTGATGTAAAGATAAAAATTATTTTAACTTTTACCAAGAGAAGACTAAGTAAGCTTGGCTGTTAATGGCATGAATAATTAATTTAGGCTTCTCCAGGCAAATTATTTTTGATAGTCATTTGAAATAAAGGTGTAATCTTTTTGAAAGCTAGGCTCAGAGGAATTAGCCAAAATTTCTCTTGCTTGACTTTGTGGTTTGTATTATTGGCGAGTAAGCTAAGAAACAAAACAAAAAAGTTGATGTCTTGTAATTCTGTACCGACCATTAGTTTCATATTACAGTCTAAGATTACTTTCTGAACTGTGGGTCCAGAAACACTCTTCAACTTAAAAACCACTTTTGCATAACATTATGTTAAACGATACAAGAAAACATTTCACTGACTGTTTATACACATCTAAGAATCATTTTAAACCATCATGTTTAAATTTAAACAGACATGCCTCGTAAGTGAGAATTATAGTGTAAATTGAAAAGTTGTAGAACTTTTTGTAATGCAGGATAAGTTTCTATGTTGTTACACTGAAATCCTTAGAATTCTTCCTACGTTTCTTAGGTTTTATTGAGTTAATGTTCAAAGTTAAAATCTTATTGATAAAACCCAGGCCATTATATTCTGGAATCAATGTGAAATACTTCTATAATGGTGCCACAAATGTTAGATAAATGAATGGTTATCACTTGATGATTTATTATCAGTACAGATATTTCTGTCTTACAGTTTTACATGATTACTTACAAATCACTAAGACAAGATATTCAAAAATAGGTTGAACATTCCTTTAATTAGTTGGGCTATCAACTGTAACTATCTGCTCTACTGAAAAATTAAAAATTTCTAGAAAATATCTCAATGCAATATAAAAAATTAATTTGGCATTAAGTTATCTGCTTTTTTTATGTGCTTTTTTTTCAGAATGCATAGCTATTTTAGCATACTTGCCTGTGCAGCCTATCTTGGAAAGACATATTTTCTTCAGATTTGAAATTTTCTGTTTTAGTGCCAACTTTAGTTATTTTTTGAATAATACAGCAGTGTCAGTTGCTTCTGATTATGAGCAGAGGCTTTTGATGAAAGCACAAGCTTTTGTAGCTTTTTAAATCTTGGAAACCGGACAGAGAGATAATGAAGTCTGGAGTGAGAAAATTAAATTCACATCAGATAGCCGTTTTGTATAAGCTATAAAACCTAGGCATGGCCATGGATGGTCAGTTATGCTATATAATTAGTGCTGTTTGTATATCATGACCATTATGAATTGCTCTTCCATTGACCTTGGATTTTTTTTAACATCAGTTTTTATATATATATATACATATCCCTGATATCCACTGAAAGATGAAATATAAGTGAGTATTTAAAACATTATGTCAAAATGTATCGTATCATATTTTCTGTTCATTTACAATACTTTTTGTGGAGGTGAGTCGCTTACAGCATTAATCTAGAAACTCTGAACTTGCAGATTTGATTCCGAAAGACAATCTTATGAAATGGCTGCATTATTTACGCAATGAATTTCCAACTGTTGCTTTTAAAGCCTCAACTCAAACTCAGCAACATAATTTGGTGAGTATAGGGTTTTGCTAAAACAAACTAATTTCAATATACATGATGTGAAAATCAGATATGTAAATGCTTTCTCAACATAAAAAAACTTGTTAGTGAAATGTATATCACATTTTTCTTCATTGCCTTTAAACTTTGTACATTATATTACTTACTATGTTTTGTCAACCATTTATGAAGAAATACATTATCTTGAATAAATTTTTTTTCTATAATATTTAATTTATTCTGAGTTCCTTTACAAAGACACCAAAATATTTTTTGCACACAATATTTTATGCTAGGTATTCATTTGTATGAATTAAATGCAGTATGTGTTTTACAGGCCCATAGTAAGGTAGCAGTATTGCATAGTAGCACCACCTTAATCAATTCTAGTCGCTGTCTTGGTGCAAACATACTCATGAAAGTTCTGGGTAACTACTGTCGGAATCAAGGAATAAAAACATCCATAACAGTTGGTGTTGTAGGTTAGTATACCTATGAAATCCTTTATCAAGTAGTTTTCACAGTATAAATTATACGACATACCCTAACTGAAAATTTTTTATGTAATTTCTGATATTATCCAAATTTGCAGATAATGTTGCATAGTCTGCTTTAAATATATGTATACAAACTTGTTGAATTTTGTATAATTATTTATTTTGCTATATATATATGAATTTTTCACATGTTAAGGATGGAACATAAGCACCTATGACTATTTTAGGATTTCCAAATGTTGGAAAGAGCAGCATAATCAACAGTCTCAAGAGAAGTAAAGTGTGTACAGTAGGAGCTACCCCAGGTGTTACCAAGTATGTTGTACTGAGAAAAATAGGATGATTTTAACTTCTACCATATCTGATGTTAGCAAAATCCTAGAAGTTAATTCTTAGTTTTTGTTGACCATGATATAAATAAAACTACAAAAAAGTAATTTATTTAACTTTTTATTATGCACTATAATGCTTTATGGGCAATGAAGTAATTTTGGAAGAACAGTGAGATGAGTTAGCCAGGAAAAATTGCAGTGGTTGTTTTAACAGAAGTTTGGTTAATAACAATTAACAATTAGTTCTGCAACTGTAATCAGAAGCTGTTTAAAAATTAACATATTACTCAAAAATATACCTTTAAAAAAATGTAAAAAATGTGCACACTTCTCCAAAATGAGAAACTAACACAGAATGGTTGCTTAACTCTATACAAATAGATTAAGTAATTCTGATTGCAGCTTCAAGTAATTTCAGATCAGAAGGAAATGTTAAAATGTAACTAAAGACAAATCAAATTTTTTAAATTATGTCTGCCTTTTGGAAATTGGAACAAAAGTGTAAAATTAATTTCTAAGCTTTTAAATTGAATAATTATAGAAAGACATGATGCTTATTAGTAATGTGAGCTTCAGTGAGTGCTAAAGGAGTAAGTTAACTTTAGTGTATGCAACTTTTTAGGTTTTGTAGTAGATTGATCAATTACAAATATTTGTAATTATAATTGAAAATCAGTATTTTTGATATTTTATTTGTAATTCTAACCATATTTTATGTAATGGTTAATTACTAGACAAATAGCAGATTAGTAAAATAACTGTAAAATCTGGGTTTTGGGTTAGATAAGGTTAATTAAGTGAATGCAAGTGCTCCTAAACAAATGGGAAAGATGGAGCTGTAAAGTATAAGAAACACACTGTAGAACTGCCAAAATGTCACTCCAGAAAATACTGTTGCATATCAAAATAGTGAGTAGTACTATTGATTTATTTTCTCTCTCTCTCTCTCTTTTTAGTTGTTTTTAAAGCCGTCTGGATATTGATAGGTAGTCTTTAATATTGATTTTATTGGGGGCTGAATTTTAGATTGGTCATACCTTTTAGATTCTCTTAATGTTATGTGTAATTTTTGTACAGAGGAATGCAGGAAATTCAGCTTGACAAACACATCAAGTTGCTAGATAGCCCTGGTGTTGTGTTTGCAAAAGGGGCATCTGATACAGCAGTTGCATTACGAAATGCAGTCAAAGTAGAAACTCTGAAAGATCCTATTACACCAGTAGAAACTATTTTACAGAGGGCAAACAAAGAACAGGTAGGACATTATAACTCAGTGATAGTAATGTGTGTGTGTATTATCAGAGATAGTTCTATTATGAGCAGTTTTAAATTTTTTTGTAACTTTTATTAAATATTGGAATTTATTCTAACTTCAATTATACAAATGCAATAATGCTAACTTTTTATTATTGAATTTTGAACTAGCAGTTTGAAAGAAAAATCCTAGTATGTATTAGTAATATTATTGAGATAATTGAAACATATTTAAACAGCTTATTTTGAAATGGTCACTTAGTTTTCCATGCACCACATTGGTTAGTCCTTACCAACTGTTTAGTAAAGCATGAAACTTAGTTCATGTTTTTCTGTTGAACTCATTTATGTTTTTGTACTCATTACCCCTTTTACTACATTCAGAGTTACAGTATGTATAGTTTCATGGTTACATTAAGGTTATAAAATTAGTCAAAATGTATAAGTCAAGCCTGTATGCAGAGAGTTAATGAGTTTGAGGATTAATAGATTGTCAAATTGTACTAAACACCCAGCTCTAATTATAATCAAAATTGAAGTTCTATCAAAACAAAAGTATTTATTATGCCCCAATGCTTTGCAAAGTAGAGTGGGCATATTGATTTGCTCCTTTCAATTCATCTATCTGTCCCTCCTGATCTTGTGGACAAGATATCTCAAGATTGGATGGATGGGTTTTGACCAAACATATATGACAGGTACTGTATACAGAGTTCTACACCTGATTAACTTTTGAAGGTCAAAGTTCAAGGTCAATCCAATTAGGAGAGGTGAACAAGAGTATAATATTAGTGGGTGCATAAGTGTTTTGTTAACATAGGTTGCACTTGTTAATTATTTTCTTTCAGTTGGTCAGAAGGTAGATGTGTTCTAAAGATATTTGTGACTCAGTACATTATGGTATTTATTTATTGTGCACTTGTATATGTAAAGTACATTTGTATGGTAGTTCCTTATAGTGCTGTTAGTTTTGGAAAAGTAACAAAAAATACAAAAAAACGACTAATTTTTGGACTCTGTTCACCTGTCCTTTTTTCCTTTTGTTTCATGTTTTGAGTCATATTTTTTTAATGCATTTGCTTATGAGTGCAGTTTACTGTCAGTGATCATCATGTATGTATGTTGGCAGGGTTTGAGGAGAAAGATTTGTTTGTTAATCCTTGGAACTTTTCAGTATTTGCTAACTTCTCTGCTCCCACTCATGTACATGTAAATTTAAAGAATTACACTTATGTTTCTTAATTTTGTTAAAAGTAGTTAAAATGGTGGAAGCAAATGAAAAATTTATTTTTGTATTATATAGTTATAAAAACATGGATTATTACACAAAATACATCTACAGTTTTCAAGCTTTTTTTCAATTAGTTCCTGTTTTTCTTAATAAATTGATTAATGTAAGAGACTTCAAATAAATATATTAATGATATCTTCAAGTAGGTATACATGGTTATGGAGATTACCTAGTCATGTAAAATAATGTGTTTTGAAAATACATACATACAAAAACATTTCACACTCAGGATAGTTGGAGTACACAGTTCACAAGTTTTATTGATAATTCACCTACTATACAAGTTATAGTTAATTGAGCTTTTTTGCATTTGTGTTCATTTTGAATATAGAAAGAGTTAGTGAGTTATTGTATTTACTTTCAGAATGGGTTTGGCATAGAGTTTTAGTAAAACATTTAGAAGTATTCAAGGTATGTACTTCTGGGATGGTTGAGGGATGAGTTATGGAGCAATACATGTAAAAAATTTGGATTGGCACTAATTTATGAAATTTTATAAAGTTATGCAAATAGTAATTTTTTCCATTATTCATCATCTGATTTTAGTTACTCTAGCTTGTATATATGTGTATATAAAGGTTACACAACAGTTAATTTTAATAACTAATGTAAAGCCTTGTATAAAAGCAGCAACTCTGTACCTTTGATGATGTTTTACTATTTATTTATACAGTGCTATTAGAGATGAGCTAAGCCACATTTTAATAGACATGGAATAATAAGGCTTTTGTACACTAAGTATTGCAAACGATACCAGGATGTGATGGTCAGCAAGGCTGATTATCTTTGGCTTTTACATGTTTATATTTGAAAAGTGTCATACTTAGCTATATGTGTGTATAAATAATTAGGTAAAATGAAAGAAATGGTGAATAGCAGGATGTAAAGATAATATACCTTTCAAGTTGTTTATCACATATTTTTACTCTCTTGTCTAATTATTTTGTATTAGCTTGTTTGTCAACATGATGAACTGAAATTCATACAAGTAGAGATATTTTCTATGACGTTAATAGTAACCATTTTCACAAGTTCAATATAAACTACACTTTTATACACCAGGTTCAGAAAGAATAGAGTTAAAAAAATTATTTAATGCTGTACTGGTTTCAGCATCTGATGGATTTATACATGCTGCTGTGCATGATTCCCATATTTTATACAAAATTTACATTTGTGCTTCATTTGAATAGAAACTGTTGTAAAAACAGGAGGTAATCACAGTGGGTCATTACAAAGTGAGAGTTCTGTAACAATGCTGTTACTGATTTTAGAAATTAACTAACTTCAGTTGAGGTGGTTCACAGATCACTTTATATATATATGTGTGTGTGTGTAAGGTGAAAGGCCTAAAATAATACATTACCCCCTTGTGTATCTTCTGTAAAATTATTCCATTAAATCACGATCCAAGTCTAAACGGTTTGTAAAGTATTCAGTGTTCTAAGGTATATCAGGAAGTAAATTAGAGATAGAGATACAAAACAAAACTATTGTAAATACAACTAGTACAAAATATATACAATACTTGTTATTTATTTAATTACA
This sequence comes from Limulus polyphemus, assembly GCF_000517525.1. NCBI lineage: Eukaryota > Metazoa > Arthropoda > Merostomata > Xiphosura > Limulidae > Limulus > Limulus polyphemus. The sequence goes on along the minus strand of NW_013666022.1, from coordinate 303,087 downwards.
GTATACGTGTAAAACACATTGTAACATTTCATTGTAAAATATTTTACAATAGCTAGAATTTAATTCATTTCAGCACTTTGTATTGAATGTGGCATACTGAAACACATGAATGAGTTTTACTTTAATTAAGTGTGAGATGGATTATTACATGTTATACATGGATAATGAACCCTTTTTGTAATTGGTGTAAATTACAATGCCATATCTTACCTCCTCTCACTTAATAGCTTTTTTCAACTTCTACTGCTCTCTATATGCACAGATTTTTACTCACCACTAGCCTTGATGCTCCCACCTACCTTCATGTGAGGTAGCTGCATGATAGCAGGCAAATGAGCATGTGACAACCCTCCAGTAATAGGAGTGTGACAGAACTCCTAGCAAGCTGACCCCTGTAAGCAGCTTAGCTCAACTTCACTTCTCAATTGGTGCTTGTGGTGTTAAGATGTTTTTTTTTGTTCATGCTTTACATCAAGGAATTTCAACCAGTTACTTATTGTTTTTTTTTTTAGAACTTCTGCACCCACTCCTACTGACACTTCCTCTTCCTCTCTTATCCACCATCCTCAGACAACCTCAATTGGGTGCAATACACTCTTCCCTTCCAACACTCCATCTTCATGTGTAGCTTTTGTCAGGTCCCTTGCCACACAGGCCAAACTTTGTCTATGGGTTGCTTCCCTAATATCCCATTCTGTGCACCCTTTTTCCATGTCAGGTCAGTTTATCAATGTAAGTGATATGTCTGCTGCCATTAGCCTTCTTGTTGTGGTTTTCCTCTGTCCCGTCCTACTCTTCTGCACCTAACTTACTTCCATACCTGACTATTCAACAAGGGGCTATTGGTATCCACTATTGCTGGTTATCACAAGTCATTGTCAGCCACCTTATGTTTCACAAGATTTTACTATTTCTTTACTTCTCTTGTCTTCACCCTTTTGTTTCCTTCTTTCTGCCTTTGCTGTCCCCCCTGTCCTACTGCCCTCCCTGATTGGAACCTTAATGTTGTCTTCCATGCCCTCACAGTTCCTCCGTTCGAGCCCATGCTGTCTTGTTCCATATATCAACTTTCCTTAAGGACTTTTTTTCCTCCTCTTCTTGGTATGTGGATGTCAATGTTCAGATTTGTTTGCTCTCAATGTCTCTCACACATTATATCACAGGTCTTATGTTATCCTCTACCCGGATCGGCCCTTCCTGCCCAAAACTTCGACCACATGTGAGGGCAAATTTACTTCCACTCCAGTTTTCCTCCCTTATATTTTGTACCTTTATTCTCATTCCAATATAGATTGCCTTTTATGTTCTGTCCATGCCATCAGCTATTATGTGGCTCGCACTGCTCCTTTCTGTGGTTCCCATTCCCATTTCTTTATTCATTGGAACATTTCCATTTCCCGTGACATTTTTTCTATTACCCTTATGGGTTGGATACACCTGGCTTCTACTTCCCTTTCTCCTGATGATTTTCAGCTCTTTCAAGTCTCCTCCCATCAAATCTGTCACCTTACCATGTCCCCTGGCTGCCCAATTCCATTGTTCTTGAGAGGATATAGTTTGTGCCAACACGTGGATCACTCCCTATACCTTTATTTCACATTAACTTCATCATTTGGCTGTTTCCTGATCTACAGATTATTGTCTTCCTCCTGTTACCATTTTGAGCTCCATGGTTTCTCATGAGTGGGTAGGTGCTTTTTTATACTATTCATTTTTACAATGGACTTTCTTAGATATATGGATCCTGCTCAATCTTCGAGTGGAGTATGGGAGTCTTAATCACTTACCAACTCCTAGCTGCTGGGGTAGGTGACCATTGAGGCTTCCTCCCAAGTGTGCTCAATTCCACTCAGTTAACCCTTTCGAGACGGGTCACGGGTGATAGGCCATGTCATCTTGTTTGTTGACTCACATTCAAAATTTTATTGAACTACTATTTCACGAATTTATGTCAATAACTTTGGTATTAAACTGTATAATTCAAATTTTAGTACTATATACTACTCAGTTTCTTAATTTAAAAGCAAATATTAAAAAAACACAGATAAATATTGATTTTTGTGTGTCACGTGGTATGTTGAATGCAGCACTGGTTCAAATTAGATGTTTGTGAAGTCAAAATACAAAGTCTATAGTTTCGTACAAATTAGAAACTGAAAGTATCGATATTGACAAGCTAGAATATAAAATAAGAAGGTCTTATCTTTTCAACTTGCTTAGATATTGCTCATGTAATAAATCAAACACAGTAGCACCCTGCCCACCTCTTTCCATTTTTGGAAACACTCCCTTATATACACTTACTTCTATATATATGGCATGAATAACCAATTGGAAACTCAGCCATTTTAATGGGCTTGGCACCATTTCTTTCTTTTGGACCAATATTTCAATGAGGTAGGGTGTGTCTTCAGTCTGCTCAAAATTTCATATTTTTTTAGATTAAAATACATCTTAGTTACTAAGCTTGATAAATTTTAGTAGAATTCTATGGTATTAATGTAGTAGTTTATGATTTTTTAGTTATTCAAATATATATATAAACCTAAAAAAAATTATTTTGTTTCATATCCTCCACGTGCAAATTTTTTAATAGCTTAGCAACCTACATCAAGCAGCAATTGAGTACAAAGGTCATAACTAGAAGAGATGATTGTTTGCTTTACTTCTTTAGCTACAGATCTGTGTTTTAAGAAAGTTAAGTTTAAGAACTTATTTCAAAATAGCAATAATCTATATACATATATATTGTATAATAATTGA
>NW_013666022.1:282197-299745 GCF_000517525.1 Limulus polyphemus | reverse complement strand
TAAAAATATTTTTAATCTTAAAATGAATGTTACTTTGTATGATAGAAAAAGAAAAAAAAGACATGAGAAAAACATTGCTTTACAAACCTTAAACTTATTTTAAAAAATCTGATATTTTGCATATGAAAGCATTGTAATATTTATTGATAATATAACAAATTTCTTTAACATTACTAATTTAAAAGTTATAGCATGAAAACTATAACAAGCACAAAATAGTTATGAGGTCAGTCCCAGGGACCGAGCCCATGCTAAAAGAGTTAAGAGTAAGACAGTGGTGTTCTGCCAATGTAGATGGTGTATAGACATTCTTCCTATCATGGACCTGATGTTCTATTCCAGATGCTGTCTGGTTATAGACTGGATTATTGGTGCCACAATGTAGTTCACCCCTCCAGCTAGGCATCCTCCTTTCTACTGTCACTGATGTTGGTTGCTGGGGGTGTAGGTGTTGGTTGGAGCTGGACCAGCCACATAAGTCCTCATATGTGAGTGGCCCGGGTACCCTCCTCCTATTGTGGACTGGATGATTCATTCCCAATGCCACCTGGTTCTGGATTGGAATTGAACCTCAACATTGCTGTCCTTCCTACCATTGTCTAGATGTTGGTTCCTGGTGTTGGTTTTGTTGGATATGCACATATGATAATGCAGGTCCTTAGAACAAAAGATCTTCTTCTCTTCCAGTTCCTGTGTCCAAGGAGAACAGTACATGACCCTCTTCTACATGGGCCAAGTATTCCTATTATGGTAATGTTGGAGTTGGTTGAGGTTGAACTCTCCCTTATGGTCTGCTGCACCCTAGCCACTCTACATCAGGGATCCCTTCATTTAATTTATGGTGTTCCTCCTGTGATTCTGCCATTATTGCAACACATCATTTTCACAGGCGAAGAGTATACTTGGCTCAGAACAGATGATGTCTCCCATGGGTGTGTCTTACATGCTCATTATTCACACAGCTCATGGGCTTTGGGCACTTTCTGAAAGGGGATTATCTAGTTAATGTTACACCCTGGTCCCTTCACCAGGTCTATGTGGGATTCTAACTATTATGTGAGCCAAGGTAAGATATTGTATCGAAAGTTAACATTTTCCTACATTGAAAATATATTTCCAATAGGTTTTTACCTCTGCTTACACTTCCCAACCTTCCTTCCAACTTTCAGTGTCTTTTTCTTTTTATGATGCTCAATCTCAATGTTGAGTTAAGCTGCTTAGAGGAAGTCAGCTGTGCGAGAAGTTGTGTTGCACTCCTATTGGTGGAGGGTTGTCACATGCTCATTTGCATGCTATCGTGCACCTACCTCACGTGAGGATAGGTGAGAGTATTAAGACTAATGGAGAGGAACAATTTGTGCACATAGCTTTACATGACTTGTACTGCCCTCTATCATGTGAAAGGAGGTAAGAATATATTGGAACTACATTGTAGGAAAATGTTAACATCTATCATTTAAAGGTATGAATTATAACCAAATTAATCTGTTAATATAACAAAGAGTGGCCACTTTTATTTCATGTCTCCTTATTCTTTGTTCATGGCCTCTTGTGAACATTTTTACAATTTTTATTCACTATTGTAAAGTAACTCTTTTACAACTTAAAGTTTATTAACCATGTTTTAAAAGCTAGTGGTTAGGAAAATTCCTTGGTATTAAAAAACTCAAATTTAATTGAAAAAGTTTACAAAAGTGTGCTTAAGATATTAAAAAGTTTTATTCTTTGCAGCTCATGCTATACTACAGACTTCCTGAATATTCTAGCCATCACGAGTTTCTGGGTTTACTTGCCAAGAGAATGGGTCGTCTGAAAAAAGGTGGAATTGCAGACATTGAAGCAGCTGCCAGAAAACTGCTAACAGACTGGAATATGTAGGAAATTATCTTCTTTGTTAATTCTGTATAAATAAATCTGTTCAGTCTCCTTTTTTGACATCACACTTAGTTGTGCTAATACTGAAAAATAAGTAATACATACCTTGTTTTTATTAGTTACATTCTTTCAAACAGAGTAATTTATTTAGCTTTTCTCAAAATGCTAGTTTTCAATATTTAACTGCAGTATGTTTCTTGATTATATTAATGTTTATACTTGTTTCATGACTGTTTACAGTTTTATTATTACTTTAATCAGATGTTATTCCACATTTTACAAACGAGGTTGAAACTTTAGCTTGTTTTTGGGAGCCGTCTTAGATAATATTTTTGTTCAAGATACTAATCAGGAGATTGAAATGTACATTTAATAATGAAGATTTTGATTTTATGTCATATTCCTGTTATGCCTGATCATTTTTGTTAAATAATAGTTATAGTAATTTTTTATTTCATCTTCTGTGTGATAAATTTGGAGATTTGGTCATGAAATTTCAGCAAACTTACAAGTAATACATCTGTATATGAGCTGACTATGCAAAAAATGCAAAACAAAAAACAGTGATAGGTAATCATAAAATTTGTTCATGGAAATTCTCAATATGTTAAAAATTTGATTTATTCTGGTTGAATCGACCAAACCTGTAGCGAGAGAATTAGGTCAGCTGTCAAAACTGTGTACAATAAAGAAGCTGATAAAGGTGATGAAAGCTACATGTTTTGCTATTGCTTTTAATTCCATTTTGATAGCTTATGATAATGTGTAGTTTTCTATACTAGAGTTTTATGTGTACAATAAATAAGCCGTAGGTAAAAGGCATTTATTAAACTTGTTAGCTTGCTTCTTTTGCTAGTTATTTAACTTTTAAGATCAGTGATATGTAAACAAATATATACAACCCTCCTCTGTTGATATAGTTCAACATAACTCATTATAGTGAGATTCCACTAAATACAACTTACCATTATCAACAACCCACAAAGTAATTCATGGTTTGTAAAACTAAGCTTCTTACTACACATCTGTCAGTTGGTTTAAATCTTGAATGGATTGCAACCACCTGTTGAAAGAATAGATGACATTTCAACTTCTATACTAAGGCCGCCTTCAGGCAATTGCAGCCCATTACAGTTCTCAAACCTACTATGTCCATGTTGCTTAGAATTCTACTGAAACAACATCTGTAAGTTATTTTATATACTTATTAAATTTATCCAGTACAGCTGAAATCCCTTTATCAGTGAATGTTGTAACTACAGTTTAATGTTGTGCCTGGCTATTTCTTAATGTTGATTGGATAACCAATATTGCTTGGGCATTTTACTTTGCCTTTTCATTTGAGATCTTCTGTAGATTCTTATAAGTACATTCTTGTATTATAGTTATGTATATGTATATATATATATATACAGAAGTATATAGTTTTTAATTTACATACAGCCAGTAGTAATAGGAGTTACTTTATTAATTTTTTTTACAAGTGTCACATAGTGAATATTGATTGTCATTATAAATAAATTGTTTTTTCACTTCGTTTGCATTTAAGAAAAATCTTTTAATTCTGTGCTATAATAAAACAATTTCTACATTTCATTAAATTAATATTTGTACATTTTAGCCAATTTTATGAAATTTGTAAGTTTTCTATTGTACAGATTAAAGTGTTTCATGTTAGGAGTTTAGAATTTTTTTTTACTTCTTTCAGTGGCAAGATCAAATACTATACTCACCCTCCAGAGTCCCAAACACTCCCAGCACATATCAGTGCCGAGTTAGTGGCTGAAATGGGGAAAGCTTTTGACATTGATTCATTGGAAAATGAAGAGGAGAAAGAACTAAATGGTTTGTTATTACAATTTTAAGAAACTTTGTTGGATCTTAAATGTTTATTTAAGCATTTTACATCAAATCACTATTATTTCAAGTGATACGGATAAACTAAGTAACTGTTACATGAATTTTAAAGGCAACCTTTTATTGCATTTTATTATTGACTTATCGTTTATCCATAGTAAAATAGAGACCAAAAATGTCTTGTCCCTCCAATTTCACAAGTGAAAATCTTTTTTAAAGCACATATTCTTGGATGTCCACATTTGTGACCTGTTTATGCATTGTACTAATATAAAATATTTCGTTTTGAAAATAAATTTAAAATTTTCCATACTGTAATTTGATCAAATAATTTCATTTTTTTTTTACATCATTTACTTAGGTATACCACTTGTTTTGCCAAGTGATGCAATCTTAGTAGAATCAACAGGACTTACAGAAGGTGTGATGGAAGAGAATGAAGATGGACAGGGTGGTGCCTCAATTAATATGGAGGTGGAGACAACAAGGAGTGAGGTACATGCTTGTTTGCACTTTATAATGAAATATATTTGTATAAGAATGTCTGTCACTTCATGTATGTGTACAATAATGTAATTATTATGTTTTATTCAAAGTTGTTACTTATTTTCATGTTAGCAGCTGAGTGAGGCAGTCACTATTGATTTACCTAAAAAGAAGCAAAAGTCCTCGAAAGAAGCATCTCAGAAACTACCAGACTTGCTACAGATGAATAAAGAAAAAAAAGTAGCCTTTAAAAAAATGAAGAAGAAATTGAAAAAAAATGGTAAGATGTTTTAAACATTCTAAACCTGAATATTTTACTAATTAGTAGCTTCCAGTATCTGTCTAGTTATATTTTTGATTGAGAACTGTATTTTATTCCCATAATTGAAATGAGAAAACAATGCTTAAATAAAAAAAAAAAAAAGTTTTTTTAATTGGCGAAAAAAATTTACTACATTTACCTGTTGCCTGGTAACAACATGATAATAATGTAATCACTCAATAAATATATCAAGAGGTTATAGATTTTGAAGTTTTGAACTAACTTTTAACAGTTTTATGTTTTATAAAAAGGTTAATTTACAATTTAAATAAGCTTTTCTGCTTTTGGTTTGCTCTTGGAAAATTCTTGATACACCTGTTCATGCTAGTAGCAGAAAAAATAAACAATAAATAAATATTTTCATCTAGATTAACATTATGTAAAATAAATGATAATGAAATTATACTTCCAAGATGATATCCTCACACAGAATAGCTAGGTCTGAACAACTACATGACTTTGGGCATGTGGGCTCAGGAGGAGTGTTTACTTACATCAACTTCCATGAACTTCTTGCCATTTGTCAGGCTTTTTCCCTTTTCCTTCCTCTTCTTGTGGTCCAGTTGGTCATGACCCACTCCAACAATTCCACAATTGTTTCATATGACTATCATCAGGGGTATCTATTCCAGAACTTCTTTGCTTCCTCACATTGGATCTGCTATTTAGGTCTTATTTTAGTTTGTCTCATGGCTTGTCATATGCCAGGGGCTCTACATTTGTTGGCAGACTGCATTTCTTGGCTGGGCTCTAACCATGACTTCCCCTCAGTTCCTCATCCTTCAGCCCTAGCATTCATTGTACTCAGCCATGACTGGGGTCTCATCTTTTTTCTGTATGCTTATCCACCTATTCTTCTTCTCCCTCATGTCTTTGCTTTGGTATGTGACACTCCATGTTGGGTCCTGTTAGTGATGCCTCTTGGGTTGGCATAACTCTAGTTTCCCCTGCTTTGTCAATTGGCATCTGCCCCCCTCTTTCTATGCCCCATTCCCATGCTCTCTTGCTCCAACCATGTTTCTCCTTCACCCAGGGGTGTTGGCACTTCATCTTCACATGTGGGATTTGTCCAGGCCATTACTCACGGGGCAGGACTCTACAATCATACGGCTCTTTCCTTATCTCACTCCTGTCATCCTTCAACTCTCTTCATCAATCAACAGAAGTGGTGGGTTTTTCAATATTGGTCCATAAGCCTTTCCTCTTGTGGTCCACTTTTTGGTCTTTTGCACGTGGTTGTCAACCATGGATTGTCATTTTCCACCATTATTGCTGGTTCTCAGGCAGCTTTATCAACTACATTTTGCCTTTCCTGTTACTGTCAGGTTTTACTTCTTATGTATTCACATTGTTCCAATCCTCCCATTTTCACTGAAAAAACTTGTCCTATTCCCATACTTGCTTGGACTTTGAAATGGGTTTACACACACTTACAAATGTTCTGTTTGAGCTGCTGGTTCTATGTTCATTATATCTTCTTTTTCTAAAGCCATGTTTTTTTCACCTTTTCATCGATGCTTCCTACACTTTTACTTCTTCCTCTGTTCAGACTGGGCCTTTCTCACTCCAGTCACTGTTGTTCAATAAAACTACTCACCATCTTTGAGAAGGATAAGTATATTTTCTTTTCCAGCACCCCTTTTCCTTTTTGTCGGATCCTGCCAGGTGGCTGAAATTGACTCCCAGGGTATGCTTATTTACAAAATCTGCATCTGGTCAGGGTAACAGAAAGAGCTCAATCCATCCACCTTGGCTCTACCAATTCCCACTGTTGAGGTGAGATGTTTCACAAGAACACTAGAGGTATCTTCATGGTATTAAAATTGCCTTATCCAGATTGTATCATTCTATGGACTATCGTGGAACAAGCCAGTACCAGGGAAGTGTCTGCTCACTTCTTTAACTTATACTTACTGTCTCCTAAAAAATAGGGTTTTGTGGTCACCCTTTGCACTGTCTTTAGTAAAAGACCTTTCCAACAAGCATCCAGTGTGGATGTGGGCACTTCTCTGAGTCTCCCTTCTCTCTTCAATGGAACAAGGGAGACCTTTGCCACTTACCAGTTCCTAGCCATTGGGGTGGTGGACCTTGGAGAGATCCTCACTAATTGTGCACAGGTAGTAGGGAGGTAATGACACTGTCTGTGTAGTGTGGGTCACCCCTCAAACAGCTAGTGTTCCCTCCTACAGCAAGAGTCTTTCCAGTTGAGGTGAGACACACACAATATGGTCTGATTGTATCCTCACCACACTACACTTGGCTCACTGACAACATCTGTGCTGGTGCTTGCTTAGTTGGTCACGCAAAAATTCTGCCCATCCCTAGAACACTTGGGACTTTTTTTGCCTCTTATTTTCTTCCAGGTGACTAGTATATCCTGGTTGAGTTGAGATCTCCCATAGGTGTGCCCCTATGGAGCCTCTGCCCTCAAGTATTGCTCTCCATGGGCTTTCCCTTAAGGTGGTTTCTGAAGGGAGCTTATCTAGGTTTAATGTTTGCACCAGCTACTCCACCATTTTATTGTGGGATTCTAGCTATTTTATGTGCGGAGGTGAGGTATTGTCTTGAAAGTTAACATTTTCCTTATCTAAAAATGCATTTCCAATAGATACCTCTCTACACACCTTCCCACTTCCAATGCACTTTCTTCATGCCTTGTCAAAGATTGAAGTTATTTCAAGTGCAAGTGCTTAAGGGGAGTTACAGTGCAAGGAGGTTATATCGCCCTCTTATTGATGAATGGCTATCATCATATGATGATGTCATCATGCACTAGCACAGTTCACGCTAAACACATGATGTTTTAATGGGAGTTATCTCAAGGTTAGTTGCATGTGGAAATGTCATAAACAGATTCGTGAGGGATGTAACTAATTCTATGAGTATCTATCAGAAATACATTATCGGGTTGATAAAATTAAAGGCTATTAAAACAATAATATTATGACCCTTTAGAACAGAGCAGGTATAAAATAAGATCAAGTGCTGCTATAGTGGGTTCCATTGCCTACATGAAATAAGCATATCAGAATGTAGTGGAAATAGAACTTTTAGAAGTAATAAAAATGAAATAATCTGGCATTTTTTTGCATGTTTGGCCAAGAAAATTAATTCTTGAAGCAGTATTCAATCACTTTTTTTTTATAGCTTACACTGATAAAACATAATTGGTGTGCTAAATAAAATTTCATATTCATTTCATTCAAATTTTATAAAGTCTTGATAGTAGTACCATCAAGTCTACACACTTAAAATGCTAAAATCCAGAATTCAATTTTCTGTGATGGACAAATCACAGATAATCTGTTGTGTAGCTTTACACCAGTCTCCTGCTGGGACAGCTGTAAGTCTATGGATTTACAAAACTGAAATCCAGGTTCGATTCCCACAGTGGACAAGCAGATAGTCCAACATGACTTTGCTCTTGAACAAGCAAACAAAAAGCTTTGCACCAAAACAAACAAATTTGATAGTAAGATTTGAAAGTCTGAATTCTTAAAACATTATTTGTCTACAAATTTTATGTAATACTCAAGTTAGAATTATGTTTGTGTTTTAGATAAACTTGGAAATGAATCATTATTTGTTTTCTAAATGATCAAAATATTAAACTGAATTGAGAACAAGTTAGTCCTGAAGGCTAAAAGTAATGTAATTTATGTTTTTAGTTAGACTTTTGTCAGTTTGTATGTAGTCTGAATTAATCTTTTAATTTTATATATATATAGTTATTGTATATCTGACAACTAAAACTAACATGGTATTAAATATAATTTTGCAATGTGACCAGGATAAGAATTTTTTTTTTATATTTTGCAATCAGCCAATTTGTGAAAATATGAATAGTAACAAATCTTTGATAAAAATTTTTTTTTCCAGAAAAGTTACAACCAAGATATTAGATTGTAGGTAAAATTCTACCTGCTGACATGTATATACATATATATTTTTTTTATTCTTTTTTCAGAAAAAGTTGCTAATAAACTTTCAGCGTCCCTGGAAAATGCTATGTGTATCAACACTATGGAAGATTACGACTTTTCAACTGATTTCACATAAAGTCTATTGTAAAAATGTTACAAAGTCACTCATTAAAATTTAGTAGTAAAGATTTTTATGTCCATTTTTATTGCAAAAAAAAAAAAAAACAGCTTGTTTTAGAAGAGTTCATATATTACTACAAGAAAACATTGTTTACCAAACATAAAAAATAGTTTGCACACCCTTTTCCAACTTACAAAATATCATTTACTTGAAATATTTAAATATAACTCTTACTTGTGGAAACTTAATTTTTTTTTTGTATTGTGTCTTGGTGCAGTAAAATGGCAGTTTTATTTATTTATTTTTAATATTGTCCTGAGCTTTTATACTTGATACTGAAATATTCAGCATACCATGAAAATAATTGGGCATCAAGTTCAATACATCCTTGCTAAAAAGCTTTTAATATACGAGCTGATACAAATATTACTCATTAGGTCTCATAGTATTATTTTAACATCTAAATGTCTTATTGTAAATCTACACACTTCCTATATACATTTGTTGAACCTTAAAACTATTTTGGGTCCTAGTTTTACAATTTAACTAGTATCTGCCATAACACGTGCTTTTATTGCACTTAATTTTAAATCTCATATATGAATTTTTAACTAAGGATAATTTCTCACTGTTCTACAGTTCATAACTTATAGGATCATTATATCATACAATTTTGATCACACTAAGGTTTAGTTGCACCTTAGATTGTATTGGTTACTGTGATTCTACAGGTCTTCAGCTCTAGTTTTAGTTATATTATTTACTAAAATACCTTACATTATTAATTTTGGTGTCAAAGAACACACGAAGCTTGAGAAGTTTTGACTGTATTGTGTTGCCTCTTAACATAATATTGAGTCAGTTCGGTAGACTGACTCTGTGCAGGTAGAGTTCAATGTTGATCCTTCAAACAACAGAAAGTTGTTTCATACACTTAAAAAATGTTATTTTTCTGTTACATTTTGGAGAAGTTTATAAATATAAAAACAGCTGTTAATATTAAGTGTTTACTGTTGTTTCTGAAATATCAAGAAAACTACAATTACTGCAATAAAATTTTGCCCAATGAATTTTTTACATAAAGGCCATTTATAACTTATCCTTTTCTGGAAATCTAAGATGGTATATTTTTTCCAAACTTTTAGATAAAAAAAAAAAGCTACTTGAATTAGTTATTTAACTGTATGTCATGTGGCAGAAATATTCAAACTTGTTTTTGAAAAGACTTGTACATATTTTTAACCCCGTATTACCAAGGTAGCAAGCAGATTTATATGGTCAAAATTATTTATGATTTACTTTTATTGATTCTTTTATGGGATATTTGAATATATTAGCTTAACGATAGTTTATTATAAGGTGCTAGACCATCTTACTACATAGTGTAATCTAATGTAACCACATTTCTAATAACATAGTTGAAAAAAAATTCATAGAATTATTCTTCGTTGTATATTCATTTACTGTAAATTTGCCTCCAAAGATCACTTCCATTTCATTATTATGTTATCAAACTGAACACGGTTTATTCATAAAATGACTTATATTTTTTAAATCTTTACAGCACACCTGAATAATTATAAACTAGACTAGTTCCCTTATAACCTGAAAATTTACCTAGATAAGTAAGTCCAAGTGGGTAAATATTAAAAAAAAACAACATATATTTAAGATTATAAAATTCCATTCCAGAGTTGATAAATAAATGCATTTACTAGAATGTATATTTTTTGGATCATTTTTTACTAGGCCTGTATACATGAGGTGCAATAAGGCATCATGTATTAAAAAATGAAAAAATATAATTGTGCAGTTGAAAAAAATCCTTAGGAGAAGCTCTGCTTATTACTGTTCAGTATGCCTCAGTAAATTATATTGTTTGGAATTATAACAGTTTTAATTAATTATAAAATTTTACCTTGTGTGAAAATAGTGTTCAAAATGAGCATATTATAAGGGATTGTGGGATCCTTTCTAATGAGATTCCAATGAACGATCTTGCTGAAGGACATGGAAAAAGCCCCCTACCAGTAGGAAAATATTTTAAGGTTTTGTTAGAGGATATGTACATGAGAAATTCACTTGCCTTTCAATACAAACCAAACAGACTCTGTAAATTCTCTTGATCCATGCAGATTACCCTTACATAAAAAACCTCACAGAATTATTCTTCATTGTATATTCATCACAGCAGAAATAACCTAGGTATCCTAATTTTTTAAACTTGTGGCAACAAAATCTGTTAAATTTGTAACAGATACCACACTTTTAAAAGTTATATTGCAGCATGGTTTAACGAGTTTTCATTGGTCAAGATATGTTAGGGTGAATTAGAGAAAATTTAGGCATTATATTGATGTTACATTTTTCAAAGAAAATTAATGCTACTACACTAATTCAACTTGTGTTTGTGTTCCCTACATAAAATATATATTTATTGTTGCTTTAATTAATAGTATTGGTTAGACTCTTTTATGCATTGTTACCTTAATATACGTTTTTAGGACAAACTTAAATTTTCTAAGCTGGTCTACCCATGTGAGATATCATTAGGATTATAGCCTAATCTTTATAAGTAAGAGTGTACAAAAATTATATTTAATTAGATGTACTGAGTGCCAGGTTATTTTTTAATATTGCTGTAAGTACATAGCTTGATCTGGTCAAAAGTTAGTATTAATCACTCATACTTATCTCCTTATTCAGAACGAATTTCTCACCTATCTTTAAATCATGCTTCTGTTTTCATCTCCCTAATGCATATGTTGATGAAGTATTGAGCACGCAACTATTAGTAAATCATCTAATAAAATTCTTTATTCTCCTCAAGATGTGATGGTCTAAGATGTAGCTGTGATTGATGAATTTATGAACAAATTAATTTTATAAAATACATGTCTCAAACTTATTTTTATCAAAATTTAACTATGCATGTTTTATTAAAAATCATTCTGCAGGTAATTATTAATTGTTGTTAAATAAACACAAGAATGTATAGTATTATTCTTGTGTGTATATTTATCACTCCTCTCACCAGATTGGTACTGGAGATTCATATATTACATGTGGATACTGATCACACCTGTCATTAGTCTGGTTCTAGATATGATAAGTAATGCTATAAACTTAGAACTCTCACATTATATGTGGATATTCCTTAAAGCATGTAAAGGTATTAAAAAATAATTTTACATGATGGCAGAAGTGCAGCTAAAGAGGTTTGCATTGCAAGTAATATGTTTAAATCACGTTAAGTCTGAATTCAAAGAAATCACTGGTAGAGGGTCAACAGTTTTACAGTAAATTAACTCAATATATGAAATCTAAGAAGTTATTTATAATTATATTCATACTTGTGTGTGTATACACACACACACAACGAAAAAAAAAAATTCTTTCATTACCAGTCCTCATTGTCATCTTTAGGTCATAACGGATAATGACTGTGGCCATAGCACCCAAATGTATTAGATATATTCTATCTATCAATCAAGATCCAGACACCAATGTCATGAAAGTCAGTGGAGGGTTTGGAGTTGAATGCTACAACCTCAACTCAATACTGCTTTTCCTTGTCTGCAGCCAGTTGTGAGAAGGCAGAATAAAATCACCCTGAAATTCTCAATGTAAAACTTCCCAACCCCCACCTTTTTTTTGTGTGTGTGATATTAAGAGATGTACAAAAAGGCAACAAATATTCTTACAGTAGAAATGGACCACCCTGATATACAAATGCATATTATTCATGCAACATAGCATTATTTATATTTAAAACATTAATATGACCATTTTGCTAAGTACTACTACTACTACAGCTCTAAAAACACAACATGTGAAATTATCAAACATTATACACTAAAACAAACTACTTTAATTATTCCTTACTACATTTTTACATCTTTATTGCATAGACAAAAGCTTTCATATTAGATCTGGCCACTATGCATAAAGTCTTTTGTTACCTTATGAGTAAGATATGTTTCAAAATAATCCCTTGCAATTTTAAGCATTGAAAAAGGCAGGAGAATGGAGTCATTGAAAAAGTTTTAATTTTTTTAAACACTTCAGTAGACTGTTCCAATAGCTTTAAATAAAAAATCAATTTAAGTATTGTAGAAGAAAAAAAACAAATACTGGTACATCCAATAACTTTTTTTTACATTAAAATACTAGGGGCTACAATTTTTATTCCAAGGACTTGTAATGATATTAAACATGGAAATGATATTTTTGATTACCAAGCTCCACATTTAATATACACAAAACTAGCTCTTAAAAAGCATGTGCTTGAATATTTATTTTCACTTTATATATGTATATCTCAAATAATATGAAATTTAATTTTTAATATTGTTACACAAGAAAATATTCTGTAATAAAAACACAGATCATCAGCATATATTTTCTAAACTAGGAGTCACTAAAGAACACTTTTTACACCAAAAGACCTGACTATCAGTAATAACAAAATTTACATTAAATTTGTCATGTCAAACTAACTGAAGATATACCTACTGTGTTCATAATATCCTAACTGTTTATCTTATGAACACAACTTTGTAGGCTGGTTACAAGTATTAATTACCGACTCTTTCATTATATGCATTTTTCACATATCAACAAACATTTCTCTTTAACCCTTGGGTGTGTTTTAAACTTACAGTTTTGACAAGCCCAAATTAAAGTGTGAAGTATTTAAAAAACAACAATTTAAATTCATCTGATTAAAAATCAAAAGCCTAGCTATGTCAGTGTTGTTTAATACAGAAGCAAACAGACTGCACATGTACATAAAATATAAAAACTATCATATTGGCTCAATTATAAGGTGAAGTTTTTTTATTAATAATTAGGCTGTAAAATTCATAATCACATTAAAATTGCAGCTGACCTCAGCCCCCTTCCCCCTATTCTAGTCTGTCTAGATAGCATCCGTTTACACATGTACACCAGATGTTTGCTCAAGGTCAGCACTAATTATTGCAACTAATTCCACCTGCAGACTGTTCAGTTATAGCATTGATTTTGTGGACCTAAAAAAGTTATGACACTCAATTTTTTTCTTTCCCATGATTTCTAAAAATGGGGGTTGCCTTATATTCAATATTGTCCTATAATCAGGCCAATACGGTAGTTTCAAAAAATGACAAAAAACAATATTATATATCCAACACTTTACCAGAAGATGTTCCAATTATAATTTGTATATCTGCTAATTTATTAGTATTATACAAATACATTTAAAAAGCTAGTTTCATTCACAGCATAATGGTTTCCCACATCTTTTCTTCTGTTTACCATTAAAACATATTGCATATGTTATTTAAAATAACTAATAAATGTTTTGGTAAGAATTTTTCATTCATTTGAGAAGCTATTTTTGGCAATATTGCATACAAAATAATAAAACTATTAATTTTATTGTAGAAAGAGAACAGAAGTATAAGTTTCTGAATCAGCAATCTATCATAAATAATAAAAAACTTCAAGAAAGAAAATCATTTCCTTATGAAATTCCTACACTAAAAATTTTACATAAGCTTGTTTGTATTACTTGATGGGTTGGAGTTGTTTCCAGCTTTGTGTTATTCCAACTTTATAATCTAATATTTAAAACCACCTAACTTGTTCCATATATGTTTAGAAAAAAGTTTAAAACAATGACCATAGAAACGAGTCCTGCAATCTAAATATTTTATACAGAATAAATTATTCTTATCCAATGGAAAGTCTGCAAATAAAATAATTAATAAGAGTTGTTTATAAATAGTCTGGCATTTCCAACTCTTATTTTAGAGGTGTTTGTTTGCAAATAAACAAGTATCTATTATCTCTGGTAGTAGTAGTTTGACAAGAACAGTAAGTATTGCTAATTTAAAAAGCATCAATCTTGATCTACAAGTTAAATGTTTATACAAATGCTAATTTATAAAAGCATCTATATTTGGGACCTTTTATACCTTATTCTGCATACTTTCTTTTTGCCAAGATATGCAAAAATTAAAATTTTTAAATTCCATTAATTATCACAATGAAGATTAAAAACTGCTTTTTTACCCAGCAGAAACTGTATACACCTAAATTTTTTTTTTATTATGTTTGGATGTGACAGTAATTATTAACTAAGTATGGGAGGTAAAACTAAGGCATCCTGGCTTTAACAGTACACAGTTCAATTATTCACAAAATAATTTGTTTCCATAATGCCTACATGTATTCTGACTATGACTGGTGGGAATACTTCTGAGTGGTTTCTAATGGTTTATTGCAAAATACATAGACATTAATTAATAACACTCATCTAAATAGGACACTATCAGTCCCTACAGCAATATGATGGTTAGTTAACCAAAATTGAGCAATTCTACAACAAATACTGACTAAAAAAATTCCAATTTTCACATGTCAAAATACTTTGATCATCTTATGGTACACAGTATGCAGTGTCCCTAATTCTAACCAAGTTATTAACACACAATGCTCTGGAAGGTTTCCTATATTCTTGAAATTTTATACATAAAAAATTACCTTGGCAGATTTAGATGTCTCAAATTTGGCACAAATACTTTATATATAAATATACAATGCCTTTTGATTTTACAAACTTTGCAACTGACCACAACACATACATGTACAGATATGGATAGAGAAACAGTTTTCCACAACATAATAGTAACATAAGGTAGTACAGCTTCAAGCTGTGAGACTTGTAACGTTAAGGTACATTTTAAGGCAAATCTCTAATGGCTAATAATTTTGTTTTAATCCATTGCAATTAGTACTAATCAGCTATAATGTTTTTTTTTATTTCACAAGATAAATGATTTGTATTTTTCAAATACACATTTTGTTTCATTATTCATATCTGGCACAGAAAAATGCTAATTCTAAGGCAAATTTATGTTTGCTGTGGATTATGCTTACTATCAGAGCATAGTTTTTACATACTTCTCTTAAGCAACACACCAACATAAATATTGCTTTTATAGAGCCTAACTGTCTTTTTTTTCTCAATTAGTTTGTAACTACATGTACTTAATTGAATAAGACTAAAGAATCCTAACACAAATATCTAGTTGTGTTTATGAGAGGCAATTTAATTCTGCTACTATACAGTTATTTCCAATATTAATACATCTAATTTTCTGACAGGTTAAGCTAATACAGTATGTAAAATACTAAAATAAAAATATAAGAAACATTTTAAAATTTTGTTCAGGAGCAGTGTTTGGTTGTATATCATAGATTTCATGAAATTCTTCAGAATTTTCAACTGGAGATCTTTGATATGATCTTGAATAATTTATCTTGAAAATACTCAAGAAAAACAGCTTTAAATAGATGGTTAAGGAATTAGATCAAAATTCACACATTTGTATTATTTATTATCAATATATTTACTATAAAAGGGAATTTTGTTTATAAAGAAGTATTTGTTTTTCAATGCTTCGGGGTACATTTACCTGGGTTTTGTTTAAATTTAAAAGTTTTTTTTTTAATCTATGATGGATGAGTTTTTGGATAATGATAATATGAACAAGATATCAAAATTAATCTTAAGTTTGAAATGTACATGAAATTTCCTTCAGGTATGTCATGCATAAAAGTTTGAGTATTTTTTTTGGTAACATAATTCAGGAGTATATTTGATCATGAGTCAAGCAGCTAATCTATACAAAAACTTACGTGCTTACGCCTGGCACAGTATCACCCATTTTATTGGGTTGCAAGTTTCGAAACTGCCATCCTCCTTTTCCATCAAACCATAAAATCTTGTCATGATATTTGGTTAAAGTTTGTCTGTGACCAACACTAAGAAGAGTGATTCCAAGGTTACTACACTGTCTGTACAACACCTCTTCCATTTCTTGACCCACTGCACTTGTAGCCTCATCCAGGACTGCTAATTGAGGACAGTGGTAAAACAATCGTACAAAAGAAAGTCGCTGCATTTCTCCCGGAGACAGAACATCTTCCCAGTTCCATTCAACTGTTGTGTCTAGTCCTTTAGCACGATCCAAAATGTGATTCAGATCAGTCAAGGAAAGATATCTACGAGCCACACAAACAAACAAACTTTAGTCATGTAATAAACATGTTTTGTTAAAAGAAACTTACAAAATATTTTAATAATGTAATGTTAATAGTCAGATTTTTCTATTTACTCAACTTCATAAATATTACTAAATAAGTTTGAAAGCAGTTTAACCACAGAAATCATAATAAACATTACAGATGATTGTATGATTTCTAACATAAAAAATTTATAATTTCCAGTTACCTAAGTTACCTTATTCTAAATTGAATTATTTCAAGGTTCACATTACAAGATTTTTTTTTATATATATACAGTTCACTACTGATGGAATTTCAGTATTGCATAACATTGAGCTATTTGACAGATTTGCTTGTTAAAATACTCTATAAAGAACTAACCCAAAATAATGGTCGAACTAATACGTTTTCTAAGTAAAATACATAGAGGATTTCAGTATTAATTTGTAAAATTGCCATTTTGACGACATCTATGGCTTACAATTTTTTGTAATTTGCATGTTATTAGGAATCATATAACCACAAAAGTTAAGGTCTCACAAATAATTTGATGTATTAATTGTTTAAGAAAATGAGTTAGTGTGAAACAGTTTCCCACTTAATAAACTTCCTTAAATAAAAAGTAATCTGCAAGACATTTCCCACTGAGGTTGGGGACATCATTTTGATTTTCATATTACGATTAGTTTCATAATCTATAAACTGCTCAAATCAACAAATACTATGTAATTTTAACTTTTTTCTTCTACCTTAATCACTAGGCATTGATGTACTGCATGATAATTTTTCTTAAAACTGAAATCCATATTTGCTTTATTAATTTCCAAAACTTAAATCGTTTTTTGTTCCCCCCCCCCCCACCCCCTACCTATCTTACTTCTTACAATAAATAAAGTAAAGAGAATAATA
>NW_013666022.1:279541-282187 GCF_000517525.1 Limulus polyphemus | reverse complement strand
TTTTCTTTTTAAATTCCAAAATTAATCCTTTTTTTCCCCCCCCCCCCCCATCTCATTTCTCAATATAAAACTAGAAGCAAATATAGTAGCAGGGAACCAATGATGAATACTGATCTTTTGGATAACCTTTACCTTGATATTTATTCAAAACAAGATTTCAAGACTAGTCATATGGCAATAAACAACCAAAAACTTTGATCAGCAATGCCTATACTATAGTTTGAAACTTACTCTTTATTCAAGTGTGGGGCAATGAAGAGAAAAATTTTGACCTCAATGTTACCTTAAATATTTACCTTCCAAATCAGTTTTACCTTAAATAACTAATCCCAAAGCCTATGTATCTTGTTGAGATTTTACAACAAATAAGCATAAAATTAGTTTGTGTTACTTTGATCACTGGGGTAACCATACTCTACACTTTTTACACATTTATTAATAGTGTTTTTAACATGTTCTATTGTTGGACATATTCTTTTTGGGATTATTTGGTAAAAATAATGTAAAGTACAGTCCATTGAACAATAAAATAATTCATTTCTTCTATAATGTTTGCTACAGGCTGGGTTTACTTTGACACAAGTTGTAAGTCAAGTTGTTTGTTCACAAACAAACTTTTCAATGTACTCTGAAACTGCTGCAGGCCTTACACATTTAACAGAAATTTCCTTAAATGATAACAAATGCTGATTAATTTACTAATTAGCTTATAAAAACACTAGCTCTTAACTGAATAACTTTACTCAATCTTCTCTCGATCATCAACTACTTGATCATTCACACACTAAATACTTCACTCAATTCTCAATCATTAAACTAACTGCTTACTCATGTTTATAACTTATGTAGTCATGTCTATATATCACTAAAGTTTCTTGACCTTAACATCATGCACCATCAAGATAACATCTAACTTAAACCACTGAAAATATGGCTTACAACAATACAATCAACTTTTAGAGGAATAATTACTTGAGAATACAAAGTAACTTTTCAAATGTCGGATGACCACTAGATTTGTCATAAGCCCAATTTAAGAAACCTGTCATAATATATACGCAAAGCTAACTTTCAGTGAGACATTTTAGAACTGACGAACATCAAGAGATCAATATAAACAGCATTTTAATTAAGACATTTTCTAACCTACAAAAGTTCTTGAATTCATAATCCAGTGAATATAAAAGTTGTGTATTACAACACAAATCCTTTTACAAAAAAACAATCACAATAATCCTTATACAAAAAACAATCACAATTATAAAAACTAGTTATAGAATTAAACCAAAAAATGTATATCCGATAAAGAGGGCAAAGAGCACAGATAAATGAAAGAACAATAACTTTAACTACACTTTTCATTTTCTTCTTCAGCCTTATTTCCTGTTTCAAAGGTCACTGTCAAATTTGTTTGAAATACTATTGCTTAATTCAGTTATTCTTTATACTATATTTTATCTTTCTTACATGTTTCTGATAAGCATCTTCAATTTTCTAATTTTGTTAATAACTAGTATTGTAAATACATACATGGTGTTTTTAATTGTCTTTTACTTATTACAGTGAACCTATATTTAAATAGGATTTGATGTATAGCATTGATGCTACTAATAAATTATTCTGAATTATTCAGCAAACAAGCTGTGTAAGATACTAAAAATAAGCATGAAGCCCAACCTATCATTCAATTCAATGACAGATTGGCCTTATTTATTTTTAGGAGAGCAATAAATTTATATTTTATTTCATATATATATGTATATTTGTACTACAGTTTTCTTGCTCATATAACGAGCAATTATTGTTAAAGTCTATGTAATAACTTGTTAACAGTTATAGTTAAATGACCACTAGTTAACTCTCTACAATATTTACAAGCTAGCTTGATAGACTGTAGCATTTTTGAGAAAAAATTCTTCTACAGAAAAAGAATGTAAAGTTTTCATAAAAACTTCAGCACAATTAATCCTAGAATTACTGATGGGAGTCCACATGGAGCCCATTCTTAAACTCATTTTCTTAACTATTTATACATCGTACTACTTGTGGGTTGATGACTTTGTTGGTTACAAGAGTTTTAATAACATACAAGTCACAAAACAAACATTTCAAATAATACCATCATTATTGCATTTAATCCCAGTAGTTACTGCTGAAGTTTCTATGTATATTTCATTTCAAGTGAGTGATTTCACCCAATTATTTGGTCCGTTCTTTAGAATGAGTGTTGCAATAGTCAAAAATAAAGTTATTCAGCAGTTTACTTTTTTAACAACCTCTTGAAAAAACTGTATCATATAAGGTAACATAATGTTTAGGGACAACAAGGGACCTATTGATCCATCTTGGTTGTCTTGTCCTTTAAACTAAACTAAAACTATTTAAAAAATCTTACAGCCAGCCATTATCATTCATATATTTATCAAGCTTTTTCTTAAGCTCACTTAAATTTATGGCCTCCACAACATATGAAGGCAACCCACTCCAGGGCCCAACCAACCTGTTAGAAAAATAAAACTGTTGTTATGCCTCTGGTCGTTCGTTTTTCAATTTCCCGTATAATTTCTTTAGTGATACAAGTCCTTTCTTAAATAAAACTAGTTTTATTCTTTCTCAATTCAACTTTGTAATACACTTAATTTCCAC
>NW_013666022.1:262397-278541 GCF_000517525.1 Limulus polyphemus | reverse complement strand
GACTGAGCCATGAGGTACTCCACTTGTGACATTAATCCCGGTTGACTGCACTCCATCTATTACAACCCTCTACTTTCTTCCATCCAGCCACTCTTCTATCCAATTAGCTAACATATCCCCCACACCTATAGCGATAATTCTTTTTTACAAGCCTCTTGTGTAGTATTTTGTCAAATGCTTTCTGAAAATCCAGATACACCAAATATACACCCTTACACTCATCTATATAAACAGTAACCTTTTCAAAGAATGTCAACAAATTTGTAAGGCAAGATTTTCCCTTAGTAAAACCATATTGACTATCCAATAAAATCCTAAACTTTGTTAAATGGCTTTGCAAAGCATCATTTATCAGACTTTCCAAAATGTTTCCCATAACTGATGTAAGATTAATGGGTCTATAATTACTGGGACAATTTTTATCACCTCCCTTGAAAAAAGGAGTTACATTAACTAACTTCCAATCCTCTAGTACCTGCCCACTATTCAAGGACTGACAAAAAAAATAGTAGAAAGTGGCTCACATATCCAATCTTTAACCTTCTTCAAAACCCTTGGAGAAATAATATCTGGCCCAGGAGCCTTATCATTTTTTAAACTTCCCAATTTTTTCTTAACCACTTCAGAATTAATGCAGTCCTCTTGTTTGATCTCATTTCCATTTATCAAATGTTCAAGATGTGGAATACTGCTTAAATCTTCGTTTGTAAAAACCAAAGAAAAAGCAAAATTTAATAATCCAGCCATCTCATAATCATCAGATACTAGCCTTCATTTATCATCCCTCAAGGGTCCTACACCCATCCTAACATTTTGTTTTCCCTTAATGTATTTAAATAAATCCTTACTGTTAATTTTTACATTTTCAGCCAACATTTTCTCATACATTATTTTTGATGTCCTGATTTCCTGTTTGACCAACTTTCTTGATCTTCTATAATCTTCTAAGTGTCCCATCATATTAGTCAATTTAAATTTCTTAAACTTGTATAATTAATACAAATAACTAGTCAATATTTACATAATAAAAAAACAGCATATTATCACTAATAAAAATACACAGTATTCCCAAGTCGGTTTACACCAATTCAAATATTACTTAATTAAAAAACAAAAGAAACAACAGAGATGTTAGGTGAAAACACTTGAAAACAACTATCAACTCACCTATGTATATATATATAAAGTATGTACTAAAATCTACAGAAGAACTTTCACAAGAAAGCAGTTTCATAAAAATATCAGTAGCTATTCATAACACATCTCAACATAAGTGCTGATATCTTTCAGAAACTTTAAAAAATGAAATAGTGTTTATTTTACTGTATAGGTAAATTCAGGGATACATGGGGTGTAATTTATAGGGCATGGTAGGTGCCATAAATGGATTATGTATGAGAATTATAGGCTTGAATGCAACTTTCATGTGACTAGGAAAGTCAATACACTTGAGGATAAGTTAGAGATAGCTTTAGGGAACATTATGCTATCAATGAGGAGGGAAGGGAAATAGTAGATTAGGAGAAAAAATCAAACCAGCTAGTCAGCAAAATGGTAATTGTTGCTTTAAAGAAGGGCTAGAATGAAAGTTCTAGGTATGCAAGATATAAAGTAATAAACAAGTTACGGCTACAGATGTATGTTCAGATAGCATTCAAGTATCATTTTCTAATAGATCTGAATCTTTGGCTGCTTACACTGAGAAACAATATGATCAAGAAGTTTACATGAATGGGGAACTCTTTCATTAAGTTATTTGTAGTGGAAAGCATAAATACACTAAGGCTAGAACTAGCTTGCCAGTTAGTAAATTACAGGATATTACAAAGCATGTTGACAGTTTAGTTTAGGCATATTCTTTTTTTTTTGTAGTGCATGTAGATGTCAAAGATGTTTTAAAAATCTAAACAAAGAGAGCTGCTTAAAATGTATAAAGAACTTACTGAGAGGTTTAGGGATAGAAATAGACAAGTAATCTTTTTGTGAAAGCTCCCTCTGGTTAGAGCCAGGAATGAATTACTTAGAAGGATTCAAGGCTTAAATGAAAGATTATCTTAAATGTGCTTCCAGGAACTGGTGGGCTGGTTGTATCTGTGAGACAGTTTTTCAGGGTATGAATAAATTATATACTAAAGACATGCTCTACTTAAGCATGTTAGATAGTACAATGTTTGGGGAAGTTCTAAATATATTCACTAAATATGTTTTAAACTTTATGAAGGTAAGCAATTAGTGGAATTTGATAATCAGTTAACTGTTGGGATTTTTAATTGATTACACTCAACTAATAGATTATTTTATATGAAAATTGAATAGTAGAAATAATCAAATAGTGATTCAATAATTTCTACCAGTTGATTATTTTTGCAAGTTTTTACACTAATTAATTAAGTTGAACAACCTTGAATTAATCATAAATAATAATGCCAATATTTCAATACTTTGTAGTTGTAATGATCAGAAACACTAGTTTCGTGATATTAACCCTCTGCAAACAAGTCGATCAAAGTGCACAAGTAACAACCTTTTAACAAGGTTACATTCAAAACTTAATTAAATTACTTTATTATTATTGTATGTAAATTAGCTTGTCATCAAAACATAGTTTATAATTAAAATTTTTATATTATCTAAGTATAATTTCTTAATTTCAAAAGAAAATATTTGAATTAATTCTTAATATGTATCTCTCAAATTCACGGCTTGATGGAACTGTGACTTTTTATTTATAGATATTTTTTACTTCTCTTACAAAGGCTTCAGATTGTTCAACTAATTAGGAGAAAAAAATAAGCTTATTAAACCATGCAACCAAGTGCAAAAGGCCTCAAGGCTAAAGCAAGTACAAAATTTCTTGGTTCGTATGTAAATTTTTTATTTATTATTATATATTTTTTAACCAAAATAACTAAAGTGTAAAAATTTTAATCTTATTATGCTAGATAAGAAAACTTAAATGAGTGAATTATATGGATAGAGTTAGAATAAAAGTCGGTTTAAAGGAGGGTTTGAATGAGAGTGCTAGGTATGTAGTAAAAATAGTAATAAGAAAAAAAGTTATGACTAAAGAAGTAGATTCTGATAGCTAAAATTTTTGTTCCTAATTTTCAGAAAGTCAATTTTTAGCTTTGAGACAAGATTTATCACTTAATGAATTAGGATAATGAGTTGAAAGGTAATGGGGGGGGGGGGCATATATGGGAAATTGTTTTAGATAAATTTCTTTTAATCCATGATAGGCAGCATATTCTTAAAAAACAAGAAGAAAAGGATAACATGAAAGATCAAACCTAACTGGCTTAATAAAGACAAGAGAGAAAATCAGTTACAATAATTTTTGATTAATTCAAAGTTGTTCAGCTTAATCAGTTAGTGTTAATGAGGAATGCAGATGGCTGCAGTTTACATGATGTAACTTGGAACTTAGGTGACAATAAGTTGTGCTAAAGTTCTCACTGGATGATTTATTGCTTTGCTACACTACTTGACATGGTTCAATAATAAATAAAATTAAAACAAATGTGGAATTGTTACCAGTTGGATGCTGTTTAAGATAAATAACTGCAATTATCTGTTATAATAGTCATTCTTGAAAAATAATAAATTTTTGACTTTATTTCATATTTTTCAAATTTCAATACCAATGATTTTGTTTTAGTTAGTGTTATGGTAAAGAAAATAAGAGATAAAGTATTAACGTTTACCAATCAAAAACTTGATAGCTACTTAGGATATTCTAGAAGTTATGCAAATTAAATATGAAAACTGCAATATGAAAAGAAGTATTATTATTCTAAGCACGAATATCAGCATTCACTCAGAAGGCTTGTAACTTTACAGTCAAATCTTTTGTAAAAATACTGTATTAAACATCAGACTTTTTGTGTACAACAGGCTTATAATGTTTACTAAAAGCTTACCAAATTTTGTGAAGACACATTTATTACAATCAGCTATAGTATGCATAGTTTCATAGTTACATGGTAGTTACAAGAATGGTCAGAATGACCGAGCCCACATATAAAGTTAGCAACTTAATCATAATTTCAATTAATTGGTAACTCTATGTGACACTAATTAACATAATCGATGTTCATATGTGATCAATTATATTGATTAATCAAGGTAATCACCCAGCTTTAGTAAACTTGTAGAGTGGAAAAGATGCTTAAGAAATGGGGTAAATAAACAAATTGGTAGGATAGCCAAGGCAAAGAGGAGACTGGAAATAGGCAATCTAGAACATATCAAATTAAATAATATTTTTAAAGATAAGTTTGTCAAATTTAAAGCTAAACATAGCAGATTCAAGAAATAGTTTAGCTACTATTATTCTAATTCTAAGAGTTTTAGAAACAAAATGAATGAGTTTATTGTTTTATATGAAATGGAAATTAAAATTAAATAATAGGTTGAACAATCGCCAAGTTTTTATATATTTTTATTTAAAGAAGGATGACATTTCGAGCTAGTTCTCTTTGTCAGATTGTACAGTTTTAATTACATTTGTCTAGATAAAATGGAAGATTATGATTTAATGGGAATTACTGAAACTTGGTTAGATTTGGAGAATAATGATAATAGGAATTATTTGAAAATTACAGGTTATAAGTTATTTAAATAGGCTTTTCAAAAGATGTGATGACATGGCTGTTTATAAGGGATAAACTGCAGCCTGGTGGGACTGAACAGGAAAAAAAAAGGTAATAAAGAGGTATAGTCTGTAGAGGATTATAATCAGGGATTTCAAGAGTAGAAAGTTTTTTTTTTTTTCATTGTCAACTGTTATAGACCACCTGATCACTTGATATTAATGAGAAACTAATTCTGATACAATAATTATATATTATTTAGGGGGATGAGGTTTGATATCGTTATATAGTAAAATAAATAATAAAGATAAGTGAATTTCTCAAAGCAATTATCATACATCTGTGAGCAAAACATTTTAGGTTATTTTTATGTGAATATTTATTGAACTTTATGATAAATGCTTTTGAGGTTTTGTTTTATGTTAGAAATAAAATATCTGATTATTCCCCATAATATAAAAGTTTATTAAAATTATTTAAAATTATGAAATTTCAAGGCCATTCAGAGTTGGATAATACAATCACACACATAAATACATTTTCTAAAAGAGGAACAAAACTCTGATATAGTAGAATAGATAGATAGCAAAATAAAAGTGTAGACTGAGATAAAAGACAGCAAAATTTAGAAATAAATTTAAACTTTTGTTAGCAAAGGATACAGTATCTAAAGATATTTTCAGGAAGATAGAAGCAGTATTAGAGTTAGCAGTAG
Organism: Limulus polyphemus; assembly: GCF_000517525.1. Lineage (NCBI taxonomy): Eukaryota > Metazoa > Arthropoda > Merostomata > Xiphosura > Limulidae > Limulus > Limulus polyphemus. The sequence goes on along the minus strand of NW_013666022.1, from coordinate 273,234 downwards.
TTAATTTAACTGTAATAAGCAGGTTCTATTAAGTAACAGATTTCAGTCTTTAGCTTGTGAACTTGAGGACCTATGAGATGAAGAAAAACAAAGTGGGCAGATAGTGATTCTTTGGTACTATATATGGATATAATAGTCTGTAGGGTAGCAGGAAGAAAATAATTATATTATGCAATCCAGGGACAGGGGTGTAGAGCATAACTGATAAAGCAAGTGATATAGAAAGGGTGCTAGCAATGATTCAATCTTTGTTTTGCATATAAGGTTTATGATGCAGAGAAGGGTGACCGAAGGAACTAGTTAATAAGTACAGTTTGACTCTGTCATACATACTGCCATGATTTAAGTGTGGAGATGAGATTCTAAGTAAGTCACTACGACCAAATTCTAGGCTTAGGTTAATATGTAAGGACAAACAGGTTGGCTGGTTGGACTTGTAAAATCAGACTGATGGGAATGAGATTTTTGAATTTATGGCTTACATTTAAGTAGGGTAGGAGTTGGCTTGTTTGCAAGGACTATTAACTCAGCTGTAAGAGCATCCTTAACCTAAGACTAAACAGGGTGCAGAAAATGAGTTGGTTACAAATCTCAAAAAATCAATTTTTAAGAGTTGCAAGAATAATTATCTATTGGGAATTTGGGAACTGCATTAATTGAAAATACCAATCAAATGTGGATTTTTTTTAGAAATAATTTTTTGAATATTCAAGATAGGCAAAGAAAAAAGAGTGGCTGCAAGTAAAAGACCAGGTTAATTCACAAACAGTATAAAGAATAAAACAAAATAATTATAAATTTAAGAAGTTTACATTGATTTTTATGATGGGGGACTTAAAGGATTATATATATATAGAAGATCAAGAGAGTTACTCAAACAGGACATTAGGCAATGAAAAAGAGTATGTGAAGAAATTTGGCTGAAAATGTGAAAGTTAACATAAACAATTTCTTAAAGTACAATAAGCAAACAAAATGTTAGTATGAGAATAAGGCCTTTAAGATGATAAAGTAAGACTAATTTCTATTGATTATGAAGGAGCTAGATTTCTATATTTTTCTTTTTCATCAGTTTTTACTACTGAATATTTAAGGAATATTCTTCATCCTAAAAAGACAGAAACATGACTGGACAAAATTAATTATGAGCCTGTTAAGAAAAAATTGTGAAGTTTAAGGAATGATATGGCTCATGGACCACAAAAATAAGTCTCCAAGGGTTTTGCAGGAGATTAAGTATTGGACATATAAGACACTTGCTAGTGTTTTTTCTAATTTCTTGAATATTGGGCAGATGCCAGAAGATTGGAAGTTGGCTAATGTTACTCCACTTTTTAAGAGAGGAGATTAAAAATTGTCCAAGTAGTTATATGCATATTAATCTTACATCAGTGGTTGGAAAAGATTTTTAAAGTTCTGATAAGAGATGTTTTGCAAAGTGTTTTAACAAAGTGTAAAACTGTTTTGGATATTCACATGATTTCATTAGGTTAAAAATTTAAAACAACCCTTTTAACATTTTTTAAAGAGATTACTGGTTATTTGGATGAGAGCAATAGTATTGATTAGCTGTATGTGAATTTTATAAAGCATTTTTTGAGGTGTCATACAAGATGCTTATTAAAGAATCGTTACTGTAGATGTGGGGATAAATTAGTTCATTGGATTGAACAATGACTAGATGGAAGACAGCATGGAGTTTTTATAAATATAATTCAGTCAAACCAAATTGATGGTACAAGTGAGGTACCACAGAATTCAGCATTAGGAACATTGCTCTTTTTGACTTACTTCAATGACATAGATGAAGGAATGGTAAATAAATTCTTAAATTTGCTGATGATGTTAAGGTTCTTGGATGTTGCTGCTTTACAAAAGGATTTAGAATATTTGGTATGTTTGGTGAATAAATGGCAGATGGCTTTTAATTATAATAAGTGCAAAGTAATGCATGTGGTTATCATAATTTGAATTATGAGTATAATTTAATGGGAATAACCTAAACAGTGTTATGGAAGAAAAGGATCTTGGTGTTTCTGAAGTCATACAAACAGTGTGATGTTGCTAGTAGTAAGGCAAATAAGATTTGGGGTTTTATTTACATAAATATTGATAGGTTATAGTTTCATTGTATAGATCAATGGTTAGGCATCATTTAGAGTATTGTGTTCAATCTTGGGCTCTTTACCTTATCCCTTTGAACTCGGTGAACCTCTAAACCCCTTTCTGTGCATTTCATGAGATTTTACTGAGTTAAATTCAAAATTGAATTAAATCACTTTTCTATAAACTTATGTTAATGAAATTACTATTATCAAGTATGTTATAAATTAAGGTTTCATATTGACACTTTGAAGTTGAATGGCATGTTTATAACCAATAGAAAGAGCAGATTTTGCACTATTCAGTTATAGCCTAAAGAAACCTCTAGCTGTGTATGGATCTGTAGTATGAAATATAAAATAAGCTTAGTCCATTGTTCTCTTGAGGGGTATGTAATATTTGGCAAGTGTTTCTCACCTTATATGTATTAGTTTGCTAAACAGTTAGATTGCATTTAGGTTTCACATTTATATCTTAATTAATTATGTATTTATTTGTGTTTTAAAATGCAAATTTGAAATATTTATGATTTTTTATATGTTTAACTTGTTGTAGTTTGGCTTACCAAAATGTCTAAGCAAGATGGCATCAATCGCATGTGCGATCATAAGTGTTTGGAATTTGTGTATGAGACTTGCCCTATAATAACAACAGAGCACCACGCAGTTTTGTGGATCTTGGGATAATGAATAAAAGACAAAGAATTGGAAAATAAAATTGAAAATAAAATACAAGTGAGAAGATAAAGACGTGAAATTATGCACATGACAAAAAGAAATTTGAAAACTATTCTTCAAAAATTTAAAAGGTATGTACTTACTTCCATTTCTTAATTAAACATTTTATTGCACTGTACATTGATGATGGTATCTGGAGTTAATGATATAATAGAGATAATGTAAAACAAAATATACAAATTTACCTTAAAACTTTTGATATTCATTTAGGAGGTTCTAGAGATTATGTAAATGAAATGTGAAACTGTGAGATAAGAAATAGTATTTTTAAACTCAAAATAGAAATCACATTGCATATGAACTATTCAGATTAAATAATGAATGTTTTATTATAGATAGCACAAAAAAATCAAAATTAAATATTTTATTTTTTTAAAAGTACATAATCTTCGGACCGTTCAAGTCAAATTTAAAACTGTTTCATCAACCAGTTTCATTTTTATAAAGAATTTTCATGAAAGTCGCAGTCAAAGGGTTAATATGGACATTGAATTTTTGGAAAAGACTGAAAGGAAGGCTATTAGGATGCTATCTGGTATGGAAAGAGTTTCATACAAGAATAGGTTAAGATCTCTCATAGTGTTTTCTCTTGAAAAAAAGAAGTTAAAGAGAATCTGATGGAGATATTTAAGGTTGTTAATGGAACTGACAGTGTTCATGCATCATCTTTTTTCATACTTAGTAGTACGAATGGTAAGACAAAGGGACACAATCACATGTTTTGGCAAAGTAAGTCATCTTCAACTAAGACAGTTTTATTTTTCTAACGGGGTAGTTGACTTTTGGAATCTTTTGGTGTGAGATGTGGTGGATACAGTAAATACGAGAGAGTTCAGGAGTTTAAAGGAAAGCTTCATAAATATTTAATTGCAGTTTTAATATATACAGGCATATTACCTTTCAACTTCCTGTTTTCTCTCAAGCGAGCTTTGGTAAAGAATAGCTTCTTCCAGTGGAAAAATTATTTGTTGGTATAATGATCCATCAGTCATAACAGGTTTCTGAGGGAGAAAAAGAACTTGTGATGGAGTAAAAGTAATTCTGCGTTGCAATGAACCACCAGAAATAGGCCAGAGGTTTTTTAACACTCTTAACAAGGAAGTTTTTCCACTGCTACTTGCACCCATGACAACAATATTTGTTCCTTTAACTACTGAGAAAGTCAGTCCTTCAACTAGTGGGGTATTCCCATTTGGTGGCATGTACGACACTTCAGACAACTGGAATAATGTTTCCCCATCATCTATAATCATAAATGAAACAAAAACAAATTCATATTATTTTAAAAAATCTAATTGAATAGTTATTATGAAAAGGGTTAAATGACAAGTATTAGATAAGAAAAGGTTCATGAACACAGGTATTTTGTAAAATTTATTGATAATTGTGATTTTGGATAGCCAAATACAAATTGTAGAAGAAAATGAAATAAGAACCATTTAGTAACATAATTATCTTATGTTTAATTTAACACCAATATCTACATTGCTTATAATATTTAAATTATTTGAATGTTATCATTTTTAAAAGATAGCAAGAAACATTTTGTGTAAATGTAACTTTGTTGTTTTAGAGGACAACAAGGGACTTTTTTGGTCCATTTAAGCTGTCCTATTAACTAAATTAAACCTTAAAAAAACCTCTAAGCCAGTTCTTATTATTCAAATATTTATCAAGCTTTCCCATACACTTCTTTACGTTAACTGCATCCACATCTGAAGACAACCTGTTCCAGAAGCCATCTATCTTGTTAGATGACTCCTACCATGCCAAATCTGTGTCCCCTAGTCCTACCATTCTCAGAAATAAATATGAAAATGATGCATCGACACTATCACTTCTCTTAACATCCCAATCAGTTCCCTTCAAACTCTTCATTTTTCTAGAGAAAACAAGTTCAGAGGATGCAACCTGTCCTCATATAACATTTCCATCCCATGTATCATCCTAGTAGCCCTCGTCTGAACCTTTCCAAAAATTCAATGTCCCTTATGAGTTAAGGGGTCTAAGACTCTAATACTCCAAATGTGGCCTAACCAACAACCTACAGAATGACATTATAACCTCTTCAGACTTGTATTCAATATTTTTATAGATACAGCCTAAAATCCTATTTGCCCTGCTACTAACAATGGCACATTGCTTGGATGGCTTAAGACACTGATCAGCCAAAACAAGGTCTTTATCTTCCATAACACTGTTAAGGTATTCCCATCAAAGTTATACCCATAATTCAAACTGACAACCCACGTGCATTACCTTGCATTTATTATAATTAAAACCCATCTGTCATTTATTCACCCAACTCACCAAATAATTCAAATATTTTTGTAAGGCAGTAGCATCCTCCTTAAATCCAGAAACAACAAAAACTTTGATGTCCTACTAACCATTACTTCATCTATGTCATTAATGTAAATAAAAAAAAAAGTAAATGTCCTGAAACTGAGCCCTGAGATACTCCACTCATAACATTATGCAGTTTGACTAAACTATCTATAACAACCCTTTGCTTTCTTTTATTTAGCCAGTTTTCTATCCAATGAACCAACCTATCCCCACAGCTATGGAAACAACTTTTTTAACAAGCATTTTTCATGGTACCTTGTCGAATGCTTTCTGAAAATCCAGGTACACCACACCCACAACTGTACTCTTTATCTATATCAGCTGTAACCTCTTCAAAGTTTATCAAAAGTTAATAAGGCAAGATTTCCCCTAAGTGAAACCATGCTGACTACCCAACAAAATTTTAAACCTTGTTAAATGACTTTGCAAAGCATCTTTTATCAAACTTTCAAACACCTTTCCCACCACTTATGTAAGACTAATACACCTATGATTACTGAGACAGTTTATATTATCTCTCTCTTGAAAAAGAAATAATATTAGCCAATTTGTAATCTCTTGGCACCTGCTCACTATTCACTATATTATCTGCCCCACGTATCATTCCTTAAGCTTCCCAATTGTCTTAACAAGTTCTGAATTAACATAATAATATAACAATGTTCTGAGATAACAATGGACCTATTGATCCACCTAGGCTGTCCCATCCTCTGAACTAAAATGACCCCAAAAAGTTGCACATGGAACAGCAAGTAAGTTACATTTCTCAAAAATGCTTCAAATAGAAAAAACAATTCCCCAGCTTTGTGGCAATACCTTTATAATACAGTTAATAGGCTTCATAACACAGCATTTTAAATATCAACTCAGTATTTTTAAAGAAAGTAATACACACTCAAAAATAGAAATTTTTCTTTAAAATTCAGAATATTAACAAAATATCAATGCAATTCATAACAAAAGACAATTTTTCAGTTTTATGCTAAAATCAATTTTGTAATGTTTATTTCCAAAATGTTAACATAAAGACATACAAAAATTTGCAATTTATAAAAATGTAAACAAAATCTACAAGTATTTTCTAATAATTTAAATGTAATTACAACATATATTCCAAAACATACCTTATTAAATTATTACATACCAGAATCAAGTTCACTGTTGGCTTTTAGATGGCTAACTTCATTTTGTCTTTCATTTAACATTGTCAAATATTCATGCAATTCACCTATACGGTGGGTTGTTCCTGCAATTGTTGTGAAGACTGTGGATAGATCAACTAATTGACTAAAACAAGAAATAAGGTATATAGAAACAAAAACATTTTTGCTAATCAAAGCACTAAGATCAGGTCCAGAAAGAGAGTCATATTTTCCTGCAAACAGTGGTACAGCTAAAACCATGAAACTTATTATACTACCCAAATAGTTAAAAAGATTGACTGACAGACTCAGAGGATATTGTTTGATAAATAATTGCTGTTGAACTTCAACCAGACTGGCTAATTTGTGACTAGTGTGAGAGAGTTCTGTGTGACCAGCATCTTGAAAAGCAACAGATTCTGCATAAGTTCGAAGGTGCATGTGTTTGAAACGAAAAAAGCCCTCATACTTCTCCTGTAAGAAGACTTTGTTCACAACAGGAGACATCAAAAATTTGTTAATTACTGTTCCAATGACAAAAAACAACAAAATTGCACCAGGTCCAATGATACCCGATGTTTCATACGAGGTATAACTATAGTATGCAATGGTAAATGGTGAAACAATGATGGTTGGAATTGCTGTACTTAATGCTTTGCACATTTTCTCAACATCTTGGGTTATTCTTTGGTCAGGGTTATCCAAATGACAATTCACAACATTTATTTTATAGTAGTTAAAGCCAGCAAAATATAATTTCTGAAGTTCTTGTGTCAACAACTGTCTCCATGAAACGTAAAGGACAGAAGCGGTATATTCCCTACTGCTTTTTACAAACGAAATTGCGAAAATAAGGGAAACAGCCTTAACTGTATGCAACCAAAACCCCGCCCAATTTTTTTCACCAAGCGTTTTGTAATACTCACTAGTAATAAGTCCTACTCGGTAAACAACAAACTCTTCCACAAGAGCCAAAAATAGTAAAAACAAAAACAAGAAATGCACGACTTTTCTTTGAAACAAGTACGTTATAAGTTTAAAGAGACGTCGCAAAAACTGGAGATCAAAACTGTAAAGCTCCATTCTCACGAAATTTCTTTTGGCATTTTCACATTTTTCATTAAAATGTACAGATTATAGTTTGTAAAAATACTAGTAGAGTTAATTTAATTAACTTCGGTTCTCCACTATTTCAAAGTCACTTTGACAGTTTATCAGCAAATAAACACATGACTGCCCACGAAGTCAGGTGAAAGTACAAATTTGTGTTATCACGTGGCTTTACAATTTGTACCCAACATCACTTTCGCTTTCACTGTTACTAAGAGTTAGGCGACGGCGTAGGCAACGTTTCTTCACATATTAGAAAAACAAAATCAAGTAAACCTAAGCATTTAAATCTTATCAGCTATTCAGCATTAATTAATATTACACGCTAAACTTACATCCAGTGTTAATTGTCATTTTACTTTACTCAAACCGCAATGCTTTTGCTTGGGCAACAATCAAAATTTGCATAAAGCTTTATATTTTGCTATAATACTATTGTTACGTCTCCGTTTGTTAATTGATTTTCCGTAACTTCGTTCCGACGAAAACTTAGCGACACAAGTCCTTACTTAATAAAACTGGTTTATTCTTTCTGTATATAACTTTACCGATACACTTATTTTCAACAGTCGCTCTTTTACAAACGTTTTAAAACGAACGTTAACTTCAACAATAAATACTTCCTGACAGCAGTTCAATTACTCACTTCCTACACACACTATGCCGTCACGTTGTCACCCTCTTATATATATACCAGACTACCCTATATCTAGTAATCTCCCGACTATTCCCGAAGGTTCGAGAGGTGGCGTGACACTAGTCATGTGACCTCGCTGACGCAACACTATACTTACAAATATGTAATTCGTAAAATTAATGACGGCAAAATGAATGAAAAATGTGAAAATTACAAGCATACAATTTTGCTGTATTCTTTTTTGTTTATGTTAGGGAAAATTATTTGTTTGTTTGTTATTAAGCACAAAACTACACAAAGGGCTATCTGTGATCATCCCACAATGGATATCGAAACCCGGTTTCTAGCGTTGTAAGTCCCCACACATGCCGCTGTGCCACTGGGGGGCTTTAGGAAGAAATGTTCTCATTATTTCATGTTCCATGGTGGTTCAGTAACACTGACCAACAAGTCAGTTTCATCAGATGTAATTATAGGTGGGCTAGATAGCTCTTGGGACGCTGATTCCAAATCTGTTTTTCGTTTTTCCCCTAGCACGTCAGGTTTTCGTGATGAGACCGATCAAATTTGAAAGTTTATTGCCTTAACTATAATCTAAGTTGTTGTACATTTCTTTGTTCCTAAGTGTGTACTGTATAAATTTAACCAAGTGTATGGTGTGCATAACGTTTATGGGAATTATACTGAAAAATGAATAAAGCTGTAACGTTAAATAGCCTAATGTGTGAATATTCACACCAGTCATATTTCAAGAACTAGATGTGCTAGAAGAAATCCAAAAACGGATTTAGAATCAGCGTGCAAAACTGGTCAACAAAAGTGTGCTTACATCTTTGATGAGAGTAAAAAACTTTGATTTTGTCAACCAGTGATATCAGTGATTTTGTCAACCAGGGTACACAACTGTCAGGTTTTATGTATGGGCCAGATTCTTGGAAATAGGTGTCTGTGACTTGTTGGCGATAAATTTCAACAATAAACAAACAGCCGCACAATGCACTTGTTTTAAAATGATATATTAAAACAAGTTAAACTATAAACAAATGTTCGTTACACTGTTTGTTACCACATTTGTATTCAGAGTTGTCGAAGTCCACACAGGCTGGTTTAGTTACCTTAGAACAGAATTTCGTGAGACGAATCATTATTGTGTAATCTGTTATTACAATACAATCTGTGATAATGTCACTATAAAATCACTACTATAACTGTTGGTTACCATAGTATACAGAGCTTTAAATAATTGTCTCTTTTTTATCAAAGTCCACACCGGTTGGTTCAATTACTTTAGAACACAATTTACTCTGTAATTACAATACAATCTATGATAATTCAATTTACAAATCGCCACTATACACTCTTTATGGCTAAACTCACAATCTTGCAGCCTAGATCTATTTAAATATCTATCTATCTAATTACAATTTGGATGTGTGTATTTATGATGTAATAATACTCAATTAAAAACCCGAAAAAACGTGGAATATTCCATTAACATGACGTAATAATACACCAAGCACCAATTCACAATGTATGATTCATACATAGTTACGTAAACAAACTTGTTCATGCACAAAGTCTACTCATACAGTCTGCACCAAAATTTGCAGTCCACTTGATGACTTCAATGCAGAACTGATAGTTCTGGAGGTACAATGCCCACCTCAAGATCCTTTCACTGTAGATTTTGCACCTCTGGATGTATGCAAGGGATTGATGGTTCATCTGGGTGATGAACTCCTTCCCAAAGAGGTAGTTCTGTAATTTCCAAATGGTAAGTATGATGGCCAGACACTCTTGTTCAATCACAGTAGTTCTTCTCATTACTCAACAGCTTCTTACTGACATACATTATGAGAAACAGTCTGTCTACATGTTCTTGCAGAAGTACTGTTCCAGTTTCAATGTCTGATGCATTGGCCTTAATTGATGAATAACTTGAAGTCTTAACATGTTATTCAACTTCTCTAATGCCATCTGCTATGGTTATTCTCACTTGACCTTGTTGAGTTGGCCTTTCTTGGTCAGGTCAGTCAGTGGTGCAGTGACTTCAGCATAGTTTGGGATGAACTTCCCATAATATCCTGATAACCCCAGGAAGGATCTGACTCGCTGCTTGGTCGTCAGAGTTGGTGTATCTTGCATGCATGTTAGCTTCTCCTCGTCTATGGCTATCTGTCGGTCGTCCACCTTGTGTTCAACAAAGTTCAGCACAGAATAACTGATGTAGCACTTAGATGGTCTGATGGTCAGACCTGCTGACCTCACTCACACGAACAACTCCCTGAATTTCTTCGTGTGGTCTTCCCATCTGACTGTGTGGGTCAGAATGTCATCCATATAATGCTCGATATTGGTGGTTTTGTGCACCATTTTCTTCATCATGTGGTTGAATGTCACTGTTAAGTTGACTAACCAAAGGGCAACCTCTTGAACTGGTAGCATCCATCTGGTGTCACAAAGGCTGTCTTCTCTTTGGATTCTGTCTCCATTGAGATCTGCCAATAACCTTTACTGAAGTCGATCGTGGTAAATAACTTGGCACCATCTAGTTTCACCACGATAGCCTCTGGGTAGCTTATAGGTTCGGAGTCGAACTTCGTCACGAGGCTCAGTTTCCGGAAATCTATGCAGAAGCAGTTTGAGCCATCCCTTTCAAGAAACGATATTCATAAATTGTAGTAGCATTATTCACTCGACGACAAAGAGCTGCAAAGCTCAGTGATCAAGTCGCTACAATTGCTGTATGAAACAAGAAG
>NW_013666022.1:254956-261437 GCF_000517525.1 Limulus polyphemus | reverse complement strand
GTTTGTGAGATTCAGATATGTGCGCACTTGGTGTGATATAACTATCTTATTGCTAACGTCGCCTTCTTTGATAACTTTTTGGTAAATAAACATGCTTGTTGTCTTTATTTTTTGTGTATTCACTGTATTGTATTGAACAAAATGGTTATGCGGCCCGCCCTCGTCATTCTCTCAGTTATCTGGCCCGCTGTGAAAAAAGTTTGGTGACCCCTGCTCTAGCACGACAAGTTTTCGTGATGAGATCGATCAAATTTGAAAGGTTATTGCCTTAATTATAACTAAGGACAATCCGGACAAAGTTTACAAAAGAAAATCGTACTCGCAACGTTTTTAGGTTGTGCTCTTTTTCATTTTTTTTTTCATAAGTGTGTACTGTATAAATTTAACCAAGTGTATGGTTTGTATAACGTTTATGGGAATTATACTGAAAAATTAATAAAATTGTAATGTTAACTAGCCTAATGTGTGATTATTACCTAAATTGTGATGAAATTAATACCAGTCATATTTCGATAACTAGATGTGCTAGAAGAAAACCAAAAACAGATATGGAATCAGCGTGCAAAATTGGTCTAGAAGAGTGCTTACATTTTTGATGAGAGAAAAAAGTTCGATTTTGTCGAATAGTGTAATAAGTCCGAGGGCTTATAACGCTAAAAAGCTGGATTCGATACCCGCAATTGGCCAAGCACAGATAGCCCATTGCGTAGCTTTGTACTTAACGACATACAAACACTATTTCCTACTTTGCACTATTACTATTATCATTTATTTCGACATTCAGTAAAGTTTATCTACGACTAGTAGGAGTATTTTCAATGCGATGACAAATAAAATTTAAAAGGGGCTTTTGCGTAGCTCGTTACAAAGGGTTAATGAAATGAGTGTCGTGCACTTCTGCTTATTGAGAATTGAAAATAAGAATCAATGTTTTTGAAACAAAAACCAAAGTTTTGTGAAGGAATACAATTCTTATTAAATTGAGCTTATAAAAGAAATTTGAACACGTCTATTCAAGTAATGCCGAGGAAAGGAATGAATTTATCACGAGTGCAAGTGCATAAGGGGAGATACTGAGCATGGAGGTTCTGTCATCCTCCTATTGGTGGGGGGCTATTGTTCAATAATAATGTCATCATGCATCAGCACAGCTCATGTTAAATACATGAATTTGGGTGGGAATTAGCTCAAGGATAGTGGCATGCAAGTCTCATAAGCAGACACACGAAAGAAATAGCATTTCTGTGCGTGAAAGTGAGTTACTATCTTGGAAATAACGATTTTGATTAAAGCTACAGTTAGTTAGACCATAATTTCCCAAAATATTATCATCCCATGAACTTTATCTGGTTATATCACAGCATGTGGGCAACCTACTAGCATTATACTCTCCATTATGAGAAATTGCTGAGGCCAGCAAACTGGCTTTAGCGTCGTTTTATTTTTAATTAATGGTGTTATACTTTTTCCACAAAAGTGACAAAAATAAATCCAACCCCGAAAATTTACACTATCGTACTGCTATATCAAAAATACACAACTTATTCTCAGTATTTACAGCTGTTAATTATGCATAATATCTCAAATATATATTAGGGCTCATAAACGAATAAGATATTGTGAATGTATATATATTCATTTGTGGAGTACACGCTGAATTATTTGACAAAACGAGATATCATTTCAATGAACCCAATTAATTCAATAAAGGCTTTCAGCTTACCAAGTACAGTCTTGGCCAAAATGTTTGCACGCTGTTTTATATTGACGTTATTGTCTACACGCATGGAGTAGTTATTGAGTAAATGTCTGAGTAGTGACAGAGAAGGTAGGGTATGATCGGACAAACATGTACGAGTTGTTATTCTGGTCTGTATAAGTTGTTTTGAGCATTTGTTCATCGAAACACACATACACACTTCTTTTGTATAAAAGGGTTTGTTTTTTGTATAATCGTTTTCTAAACACATCAGTGCTTTGTTCAGACAATTTCTCTGTATTTGGTGTAGTCATGTCTCGTCACGTGCCAGGAGTTATAGGACGCCAAATAATTCGACTGTCCACAAATCGTATGGAGCAAATAGATATTGCCAGAACAGTAGGGTGCCCCCAGTGTATTGTATCCAGAATCCTGAAACGTCATCTGGTTACTGGAAAGTGGACGCTGAAAAACTACTGCCCGAGGTGACCATGTTAACACGTCAAGGTCTAAAGAAGTCTTGCAAAATCTTACGACAGAAATGGCATGGACACATTCATTCAGGGTATCCTCAAATTTTGGCATTATAAGTTTTCAAGCTCATCACCGAACTGCTGAGGGTATTTATTAAGTACAAATATTTTTTCCTTATTCATATCGTTATAACCTGTTTTATTTTGGGTGGGTTATTTGGTAAAGTAATACCAAGTTCAGTCCATGTAACGATCATTAATTTGTAGGCCTGATTTCATCAATAAATATTTCGACATGAACTCCGATACTAATGTAGGCGAAACCCACAAATGAACTTACAGAAGTTTTCGCTAATCAGTAATTGAATAGAAGTGATAACTCTCACTACTAATGCTAACTGAATCACTCATTGAATATTATTAATTTCTCATTGCTCATTGATTCTGCTCATTCACTGACTGGCACTGGAGTGATTAATTGAATCATCACAGATTACTCATATTTATAAAGTACTCTTGCTTCTACATACCCCATAAAATGTCTAAACTATAAAGTCACCAAAATGACGAGCTTCTTCAAACCCACATCTAAATTAAAACATCGAAAATCTAGCTTACAACAAAGCCATTTTCTCTTTTATAAAAACCCTTGAACAATTCTAATACTAAAAAAAAAGTTGTCCATTCACCAAGTTTTTTTTATAGTTTTCTTTTCCGAGGGTTAAGGTACGCAGATAAAATTACTTCTTGTTCTTCGTTGTGCTGTTCTGTCACTAGGAGAGTTCTTCCTAGGTAGGTGGCCAAGTTAATCCATTGATGGCTTTATCCTTGATGATCCTTTGGAAGAGGTCTCAACAGAAACACTGAGTTTTGCAGCTGGTTAACTCTGCTGGTAAATTCTTCTCTGAAGTTACCCAACTTTCCATTCTCTCACTGACACAGTTTCGAAGATGATCGTGATGGATTACCTTTTGCTTGGACCATCTGTTCTTCTGGATTCTGTAAACCACGTCATTAATTATTTTTAGTACAACATATAGACATTCTCAACACCTGCTTAAGTTTAGGGTTTGTCCTTTCTTATGACAGGGATTATACAACCATGGCATATCACCTTGATGGAATCCATTCTTATCAGCAATAACATCATAGCGACTTTTCATTTTATCATTAACTGATTTAAGTCTTTTCCTGGTATTGTATGAAATTTTCATTATTCAGGTCCATGAGAGCTATTTCAACCACCAATCCCTCAGGACATACCCGAGTGTTTTGTTTCATTACAAACAAGTCACAAGATGTAGATATATTCTTAATAAATCCTGGTATGAATATTTCACTTCTTGATGGTACAATTACCACCCTCTCTGTTGTCAGTGGAAGTCCAATCTCTTGTGTAGTAATTGCCAGGTAGTCCACATGGATTTCCTGGTCATAAACTGTGAAGTTATTTGAAGCTAGCCCAACTTTGCATCCATGTTTTGCACGAAGTCAGTTCCCAATATGCTCTTTTCCTCTATGCTAGTTACCCACACATCATGAGGTGTGGAGGAGCTTCCTATGGGAAGGGTAACTTCCAACGTTTTTCTTGTTGGAATCTTATGTCCACTTTTTGTTCACATCAACCCATCTTCTTTCTTCATTTCTGGAGGCAATTTTAATTGCTAAATCAGGTCGAGCTACTGCAGAACCAGTGTTGATCAACATACTACCAAATTTTCTATCAATAAACCCGTGGTCTGGTTGGTTTAAATTATAAGCATTTTTATCCTTTTTCTTTCATTTGGAGCAGATTGGGTATTCTCAGCTGAGCTTCGCCCCGTAAGTCTAGGTAATTCCTATTTTCCGATGTCTGGTTAGCCCTTTGTTGTTCATTTAGGTAGGTTGGGCTCGAAGACTTATCATTAGGACAGTGTGTCCTTGTTGTACTAACAACTGTTGATTCCTCAGTCTTGGCTGTAATTACTGTTTCCCACTTTTATATCAGTTTCATCATATTGATATCCTTTGAAAGGAATTATCATTTCCTACACGCTTTTGTCTACAGTTCCAAGTAATGTCTCCTTTCAAGTTGCACTTGAAATCAATTGTCTTGTGGTTTATTTCCCTAAATCTGTGTAACTTAATCCGTTCAGTTCTTCTAGACTATCGTTAAGCGGAGTTCATGTTTCAACACTACTCGATTTGATGATCCTGCAGTTTCAAGAGGTTGCCTTTAGTTGTTTTTCAGTGACTTAATGGATTCAAGTTCCGTAATCAACTGAAGAGCTTCCTTTAAAGTTTACACTTACTTTGCTTTAACCTAATTCTCATATCCTTGTCTGTTATGACATCTATAAATTGACCATGTGCCAACGAATCTATTATTTCATATGGAACATCTAGGTAAGATTCTTAATTATTCTTTAAATATTACGCCTTTTTGTTTTAACTTCTCTCTTAAATTCTTGTATCTTTCTGCTTGACCTTATTTTAATTTTCTGTCTCTTTTTTTTTTCTTGTTCTTCTTTCAATTTTTTGTCATCAGCTCGAATAACATTCAAGATTACTTAAATCTCTATTTTATTTCCACCAAAATAATTCCACTTCTAATATAAGTGTTGTTACGTGTTATATCTTTCACGAATTATTTTGGATTATTTGTTAAAATAATGCAAAGTTTAATCTACGTAAGGATAAGAATTAATTCATTTTTTCAATAAACGTTTAGGACAGTTGCATTCACTTGTAGGCCTAATTTGATAAATAAACCTTTTAACACAACTTCCAAAACTAACGTAAGCCTACCTTACAACTTATTCGCTAATCTACTGAGTAACAGAATAGATGCAACAACTCTCACTGCTAGCACTATTTGAATTAGTCGTTGAATACTTATTAGCTTCTTATTACTCATTATTGCCACTCATTCACTAACTGGCACTGAACTGATTGATTGAACATCATTGATTACTCATATTTATATCATACCCTTACTTCTATATAGCGCACGAAATTTCTAGATCACACTATCATCTAAATAATGAGTTCCCTCTAGCACACATCTAAATTAAAATATTGAAAATACAGTTTACAAAAGTACATTTAATGCTTATTTTAACATGTCACATTGTCTACAATATACTCATAGGGAAATGACAATACACATTTTATAACTACTGCATAACTTTGAATGCATCTGAAATACATTTGGTTATTTATCTCTTATTAGAATACTCTATTGGATTTTTATACAAATTGTTACAGTTAGACCTACAATAAATCGAAACATAATGTCCTATAGGATTTTAAATCATACAGATCACCCCTTTCTATAATTTATGCTACTATTGTTTTACACAACCTGCAGAAAATTAAATATACATATACAGACGTAAACTATAAACTATAAAATAACTTTGTAAGTTTAAGTGCTTTCGAATCTTTCCAGTGGTTTCTAAAGAAAAGAAAGCAGTTCAACTTGAGATATGTGTTCAAAATAGTACTGATTAAATACACTAAATAACTCGAGTAATATCATTTTTAATCTGTTAAAAAATGTAAAATTTTGTTAACATTTTCATTGAGTCATTTTAATCATGTAATTATAGGTCTGTGATTTGAAAAATCTAGAACATAATCTCTAAATATCAACACTCACCATCTTAAAAGTATTATAAATTGTACGAATTTATTGAGATGAAGTTATCGAGTTTCTATAAGACCAGGATTAACTTGGATTAATCCTAATTAAATATTTCACGAATTTTTTTTAAGAAGTCTTCACCATCAAATTGTATTGTACAATATTATATATTAGCATGTATGTAAAATTTTAAATGTTGGTTTTAAATAAAGCTTTCGTCTAAACATAGAAATATATCCAGAAAATGATGCATATACTTGTAAACTAAATAGTTTGTGAAATAGTAAGTTTATTAGAAAAAAGGAAAGAATAAAAACTGTAAGATAGTATGCTGATAGTGTGAACAATTATGAAAGATGTCGAACACATATTGTTACCAAAATATGCTCGATAACTTGGAACGTACACGTCACAACGCCCTTTCAGCTCATGATTGTTTTTGAACTCCTAGCGTTACGTTTAGTCACATAAATTGTCTATGTTTTACATATTATATTGACTAACATCAGCTAACTTTGTTGGAATCAAGCAACAGTCACACAATACCACGCTTATATCAATGAAATTCTGTTCAATAGCTTTAGTTTAATTTTTTTTTTTTTTTTTTTACTAGTTCTAGTTCTCTGTTAGTTACTTTGTCTTTAACCTATTCTCTATATCCTTGTTCTGTTATGACATCTATAA
>NW_013666022.1:246232-254946 GCF_000517525.1 Limulus polyphemus | reverse complement strand
TTGGAACGTACACGTCACAACGCCCTTTCAGCTCATGATTGTTTTTGAACTCCTAGCGTTACGTTTAGTCACATAAATTGTCTATGTTTTACATATTATATTGACTAACATCAGCTGACTTTGTTGGAATCAAGCAACAGTCACACAATACCACGCTTATATCAATGAAATTCTGTTCAATAGCTTTAGTTTAATTTTTTTTTTTTTTTTTTTTTTTACTTAGTCAGTGCTTTTCAATCATGTGATTATCCTAGCTGCTTGTCAGTCAGTTAAGTTGCTACCATTGACTTTCTAGCCTTGGCTGATCATTGAAACATTCATACTGTTCTTCAGGTACTCAGGAACAATACATTTGGACAAATATTTGTTCCTTGCGGCAGAATGACGAGTTGCTGAGGATCGCCCATCCTCAGTCAATATAAAACCTCTGAGTTTTACACGTCCCACTTAACCTTAGGACCCCTAGCCATAGACGCTGCACTGACTTTCAGTCATTCATGTTTTACGTATACTAAGATATAAAATCTCTCAGACAAATTTTGCCTTCAGCAATAAATTTTTCTCCTCGCTCAGGGGATCTATGACTTGTGGAAAATGTCATTTTGCCTCATACATAGTTTCTTCAACTTATAATACAGAATATGTTAGAAAAGCATACTCATAATGAAAAACAGAAAAAAAGACCAATAAATATCCTGTGTACATAGCACCCAAATTTAATGTTACTAATTTACTCTATAGTAATTTCAAGTGTAATGATTAACTTTATAGGAAGAATTATTAATAGCAAGAGAAAGGCAAAAAATTTGATTTGGAATAAATTTCAGATTTTGACTGGGTTTTAAGAAAGGGATAAAGACAATGCATTTTTTTTTCAAATGAATCGTTTGTAAAAAAAAACAAACAACAACAACAACAATGGAAACTGACGATAGTACAATATTTATGGACAGCGCATAGCCTAATTCAGAAAAAAAATCAGATTTCTAATGAATCTGACTTTACAAATCTCAAACTTCGTGAAGTTTTGCCCACCTTTAGACAAAAGAATCATTAACTCTTTCATCCAGGTTGTAGGCAAGTTATCAAAGTATAATTAAAGAAAGATTGCAAAATGCTAAATAAAATGTGTAGTTCTGTTAGCATTGATCACAATGTTCCAAATAATTTATGGTCAGAGCTTATACTTATACATAATTTCTGAGCATCGTACCTTAAAAGTCAATGAGTGACAAGCAGAGATAAATCCCGGCTTTGGAGAAGGGAAATAAAGTCCCTTTGTAAACGTTTCAGATTGCCATTTTCAAAAACAAACACAACATACAGAGACTTTCTAGATAACTGTAGGCGCCATATTTCATCAGATTTGAATCCTTTAAATGGGTGTTCAAAAGCTATCCTATTCAGTTCTTCCGAATGCGAACGAGGCTTTATCACTACGGAAACGAGGTCTAGGCTGTTAGTCAACCATGTGACAAATCTCATGTTCATTGGCTTCATGGCCCTATGATTCAAAACTGGAAACCAGATGACTATGGATACAAATGGCTTAGGTGTCATCGTTCAGCAACTGATACACGAACAAAAATAGCCAAGTCCAAGGAACTCACTATATACCAAGTTTGGAAGTTCGTTAATAAGTTATCCAGTCCTTCAAAAATTCAAGGTCGACAAAATTATTTTTTTATTGTAACATTTTCAAATGTAGATTTCAATTACAATTACAATTTACAGCTACTATTTCTGAAATATGTGTTTCTATGTATTGGTGACGTAATATATATTAATCATAGTAACACTTTCAAAACGCGTTCGCTAACTTCTTTATTTAGCACTACACCACTGGTTCTACCATTCACACCATTAATTACGTTAAAAGGTGATGCATCAACACTAACAATTTCCTTAACACATTGCTCAGACTATTATTCTTTTTTCAAGAAAAAACATTTTCAGATGTCTTAACCTGTCCTCATATCACAACCATTCCATCCCACGTGTCATACCAGTAGTTCTTTTCTGAATCCTTTTCAACAATCCTACGTCCTTCCTAAGGTACGACACCTAAGACTGAACATAATACTCTCAATGTGGCCTAACCAATGACTTATTCTAAGACATTATAACCATTTAGACTTGTATTCAATATTTCTCTAGATACAATCTAAAATCCTATTTGCACTGCCACTTGCAGTAGTACATTTCTTGGATGACTGAAGAAACTGATAAAATAGAACACCAAGATTCTTTTCTTCCATAAAAGTGTTGAGATTATTCTTATCAAAATCATTCTAATAATTCAAATTGTATCCCACATGCATTATAATTAGAAGTCATTTGCCATTTTTTCGCCCAACTCACCAAATAACCCGTGTATTACAACCCTTTCTTACGCCCGGACAGTTTTCTATCCAGTGAGCCAAACTGTTCCCCACAACTACACAGAGATAATTTTTACAATCCTTTTGTGTAGCACATTGTCAAATGCTTTCTGAAGATTTAGATACACCAAATCCACACTCGTATCCTCATCCACATAAGCAGTTGTTACGACAACGCAGGTCACGTGACGCTTGTATCACGCCACTTCCTTCTCGAACCTCCATGAAATATCGGGAGTTTACTAGATCTCGGTATTCTTTTATATATAAGACGGTCACAACGTGACGGGAATAATGAATGTGTGATTGAACTGCGGAGAGAGAATACTGTTGAGCACGTGAGACGTTCGTTATGAATTATAGCGTTTGTTATAGCGCGACTGTTGAAATTAAGTGTATCGCAAAGTTGTATTTAGAAAGAATAAACCAGTTTTATTTAAGAAAGGACTTGTATCGGTAAAGTTTCTTCGGAAAGAATTTTTACGGAAAATTTAACTAACGAACGGAGACGTAACACAGTAATATCTTCAAAGTTTATCAATAGATTAGTAAGGCGATATCTTCCCCTCAATGAACCCGTTATGACTATCCAATAAAATGTTAAACTTTGTTATTAACTTTGCAAAGCATCTTTTATTATACTTTTAAAAACTCTTCCCACTACTGGTGTAAGACTAATACGCCTGTAATTACTGAGGCAATTTTTATTAACTCCCTTGAAAAGAGAAGTAACATTAGCCAGTTTCCAATTTTTTGACACCTGTTAACTATTCAAAAATTTACAAATATAGTATCAAGTACCTCACATGTCTTTCAAAATATGTGGAAATATTATCTGGGCCAGGAGCTTTACCATTCTTTTAGCTTTCCAAATTTTCCTTAACAAGCTCAGAATTAATTTGATTATCTTGTTTTATCTTGCTTCTTTCCAGCAACTGTTCAGGATGAAGAGTATTGGCTAGATCTACATCAGTAAAAAATGAAGGAAAATGCAACTTAATAACCAGCTATCTCATAATCATCAGGTATGAGCTTTCCTACATCATCATTTAGCTTACCTTCAATATATTTAACGAAACCTTAACTATTAATTTTTACATTTTCAGGAAACCTTTCTTTCATTTAGTTTTTTCGATTTCCAAATATTACGTTTGATTAAATTTCTTGCTCTTCTATAATTCTCTATGTTTCCCACCATATCAGTCAACTTAAACTTCTTAAGTTACTTTTTAACAGTTTGAATTCGAAAACTGAACAAATTAAACGATATATCTTTTATACCGAAGTTTCAGCACTATTTTTCAGCGACAAACTGTGAATGTTGTCATTCACAGTTTGTCTCTGAAAAATAGTGCTGAAACGTCGGTAAAAAAGATATATCGTTTAATTTTAGAACAGTTAGAGGAGCCATCAAAGGTTACTCTGTTGATTTACCAAAGCTCACACTTATCCACCCCAGCAGTTTAAGAACCTGATCAGATAAATTATTATAAGAGTAGTTAAGACCTTCAAACTTTTTATTAACATACCCAGATAATTCGTCAAAAGATCTTGAACATTTTGACGGTTCCTTTGTATATTACAGATCAGGTCCCAAGTAAAGGGAGAAAATGGGCACACTATATCATGGCCTGGCGGTTCAAGGGGCCCAAAAGGACATAAGTCCATTACCACGAGAAAACAATTCTGGCTAGATTGTGTATGTTTCATTAAATGTTATTTATATGGCTAATTATACCCACTTCTGCTCCAAAGCCTATGTTTTAAGTGTTTCAAATTTCAAGTTGGTAATATTAGAAAGTGGAATCAGTTTGGCTTCCATCTTGTAAACAATAGAATTGTTGGCTGTTACTTAAGTTAGCTGAAGCCAAAGGATGTTTTGCAAAATAGATACCGATTGCGCTCAACAGATGGCGCAAGTACTATTAGTTAAGCTATAACATTGTCAATAATCATCATGTCACGTTTTTAAAAACACATAACATAATTCATAAAGATTTATGTGTTTTCTATATAAACCAGCTACCAAGTGCAGTAGAAACGTTTTCTTGTGCTCAATGTCTCGAATTTTTTTTTGTGAAAGCTTACAAATTGATATCTTGTCGTAAAACTTATTCATTCAAATTTTAATTATTCTGAAATTTCAACTCAGAAACTTGTGTTTAACATAAGCTTGAGTGTTATTGTAAAATATAGGAAGATAGATATGATTATTTAGATCGAGACAGAACCTGTAACTTAGTAGCCTTCCAGTTTTATATATTATAAGAATATTTTCTTGCTAAATTTCACTACTTTTTAACTTTATTTGAGGAACTACTGTGAAGATATTTGTAGCTCACTGCAAGCCTGGTTCATAGGTATGTTCGGTATACTTTAGGGATAGCAATTATTTTTGTTATAATCCGCAAGGTGCGATTTCTATGCCTAGAAAATTGAGAAAATTTTCTGTTATTTGCGATAATTCAGTTTTAGAAACTTGGAGTGCTTTTACTTATTTTTCATAAAAATTTTAGCCGTTCAAAAAATTTCAGCTTTTGATTTTATTGGCCTGGAAAACGTAAAATAAATTAGGTGTTTTGTTAATCATCAGTCGTTTTTTTATGTGCTTAGAACTATCTTCTTTTTCCACGTCGGTAGCGAAAGATTCTCCATTATAGGAAAATATGATGTTATCTTATAATAATTACTTCACTTGAAATGTAAAATCAAGTTTTTATGAGTGTGGGTGTATATCAAAAAGCCTTACGTGGTTGGTTGCTATGACATCTTACGATTTATATGTGTATATGCATATATTTATATCGTCAAGGTGAGTTAGCCTCGAGCGAATTACGCGAGCGTTCCCTCACCATGATTCGCGAGGCGCTCGCACAGGGTCGGTTATTTCACAGTTGGATGCTTATTATAATCACAACCATTAAGTGAATGAAAGCTACCAAAGTTCCCTGTAGCCAAGAGCCGTGTTTTTATTGGATTTTTTATTATTATTCGTTAGAACTGTACATTTATGTCTTTGGATACATAGATATACATATTGACTTCTGGGCTCTCCATCTATACACGTTATTCCGAATAAACTTTGGTGTAGGTAATCATAGTCGTGAATGTGAAACTGGTGTCGAAATAAACCCTATAACCTAGCAGGTGGTTGCTGAAGTTCATATGTCAGTTTCAGTTGTATCGGATCATATTTATTATAATATACATCCACCTTCTGGCCATGCGTGATGGATGGTACGACTCACCGATCTTCTTAAGTTTAACCCTTTCAACAACTGTAAAAGAAAAACAGAACTAATCGGCCAGCGACATGAAAATTGAATCCGTTCTTTTTTTTATTATTCAATACTTTATAATTATTTTTTTTGTAAAAGAAGAAGAAGAAGCAAAGTGAAAATATTTTGTCGTTCAATGAACCTTTATCACGAAATACATACCACACTGGTTGTTCCACGAATGTATTATAAAAAGAAAAAAATGCACGATTATCAAATTGCGGAATTAAATTTATTTTTCGTTAGAAACGAGCATTATATCATAAAATGTCTAAATTGCGGAGCTAAAGTCTGACTGTTTAGAAAAACCAGCATTGTAAAACCAAACAAGTTGTAATGTTTGTAATGACCATTTTAAGATATCCTATGATCTCGCAGTTTAAACACTAATTCAGAAGCGCAAAAGAAACGTATCAATTTTCTTACTATTCTGTTAAGTCTGATCGACAATGTGATTATTTTTTGCCAAAATAAAGTAAAAATGATACTGTGTGATTTAACTTCTAAGTAATTTGAAATTATAAAGGATTCATAAGTAACAACAGAAGACAAAAGAATGAAACTTGGACAATAATTTAAATTGTGAATAAAATCTAACTAATGTTGACTTCGGCTTTCTAACCTGTCTTTATTTTCATCTTCGAAACTGAATAGAATCCCACACTGGTGTATAATAACTTTACAGATGTTTAAATGTACTTGTTAAATCATATACTAATGTTGCTTAAGTTGACTACGAAATCAGAAATTGACGAATTATTACGTCAGTAGCACTGTGACAAGGTTTCAGTTTTTTTTATGCGAAATTCTTTTATGGTAACTTTATTATAATTTACAAATTGGATTCTAACTAATTCTTTTATGGTAACTTTTAAATTTTTTAATTGTAACCGACGGGTTATTATGTAGGTACTTTTTTTCTAAAGTAAACCCGACAAATTAGTTTATGATAAGATTCATAATTTTTTTATATGAATTTCAGTAATTATTTTTTTTTTACACCCGTGGTGAGCACAGCACGGATAGCCCGTTGTGTATCTTTGTGCTTAACTACAAACAACCAAACAAAATCATTTTGTTGTAGAGTATTGCTAGTAACTGATGCAATAGAAAACATCTCCACGTCACCGTTCTTAATTTCCAGTAGATATACACGTGAATGGATAACACAGCTGTATTTTGTTTTTATATGCTTATTAAACACGTCATATTTAATTACCATGTTTTAATAGTATATCTTGCAGCATGATATAGTAACTTGAACAAAGAATCATGAAGAATAAAAACAATTTTCATAGCTATATACCAAAATAATCTTGATTTATTTATTTATTTTTCTAAATTAAAGGTGTGAATTCACGAGTATTATTATATAAAACTAAAACCCTTTAAGCAAGCTCAGTTATTTTTTTTTAATTGCTAATGAAATATAATTATATGTTGTTCATAGAACTGTACCCAGTTTCTGAAAACTAGTTTTTTATCAGAATTATTTCGACAAATATTCTTGTATAGCTATAGAGTAATAAAACTTAACTTTGTTCATCGAAATATGAAAATTTCACAATAATAATGCTTGCAAACTAACGTTTGGGAAGTTAGATTGTATTCTGAAATTAATTACCGTAATACACATTGGTTAATACAGTTTTGGAAAAAATGTTTGCATATTTTGTAACAAATATGATCATCATTATTAAGATGGAATACAAATACACTTAACGCTTTCAAACTGACAAATACATGTTATATTAAACATCTACATATGTAACTTGTATAATGAGACAGGTTCTATGGACAACATGAACGATTCATTACAACAGCAAGCAATGTTATCAGACACCTGTAGAAAGATGTGTAATTCAACATTTCATCTATCACAACAAAACCTTATCAAAACATATATATGACAAAATATAACATCAAATTATTATAAATATCGTCTGTAACCATATATCAGTTCATATTAAACATTCAGTACTTGGTTGGTCCTCCTCGTACTCTAATAACCTCCGCAAGGCGACGTGGCATGCTGTCGATGAGGTTACTGATGTAATACACTGTGATTTCATCCCACCTGGTCACTAGTTACAGTCCTAACTGTAACACGATGACGGTGGAAAATTCTGGTTAATATCAGTTTGCAGATAGCCCTTTTTTTCAAAATAATTTTGTTTGATCAGTCTCCTATTCGCTGTTCTTCTGGATATCCTGAAATGAATGTTTCATGCCATTCCTGTCGTAAGGTTTTGCAAGACTTCTTTCGACCTTCACGTGTTAACCTGATTAAAACACGGTCTTTCCCGGCAGTAATTTTTCGGCGTCTACCAGTAGACGTTCCTTGAACAACGCTGTTTCCTGTAGCCCAATGACATTTGAGAATACTAGATAGAGTATAGTGGAAGTACTCTACTGTTCTGGCAATGTCCGTTTGCTTCATATCATTTCTGGGCAGTCGAACAATTTGACATCATATAACTTCTGGCGCGTGACAAGGCATAACTCTACACCAAATACAGAGAAATTGTCTGAACAAAATGTTGATGTGATTCGAAAAAAAGATTATACCAAAAGCACACCCTTTTATACAAAACAGGTGTGTATGTGTGTTTTGACGAACAAATGCTCAAAACAACTTAGACAGACCAGAATAACAACTGGTACATGTTTGTCCGATCATACGCTACCTTCTCCGTTACTATTCCATGTATGTAGACAATAACATCAATGCAAAACAATGCAAAAATTTTGGCCAGGACTGTACACTATCTTACCAAAAGTCATTGGACACACACCTCTAATTCCAGGAAAATGGATGTGATGACGAAATATGCAAATAGTTTAGCCTATAAGAATGATCAGGGGTTCGCTCGGAAGTTATTTCAAACTTGTACACCGAACGATAAGTACTCGGAAAGAGCAAACAGAGTTTCATAACAAATGGTACATGTTTGTCCTATTATACGATACCTTCTCTGTTACTTCTCGGGCATTTAATAATGGCTGGAGACGGCTTAAATGGGTAATGAAGAAAAACTTTAATATAAGTTTAACA
>NW_013666022.1:243097-245256 GCF_000517525.1 Limulus polyphemus | reverse complement strand
TGTTAAACTTATATTAAAGTTTTTCTTCATTACCCATTTAAGCTGTCTCCAGCCATTATTAGTCTCAAAGTGGGTTCCTCGTCATCGAACATATATATCAAGGTCCTAATAAACAAACTTGTATCAAGGAAATAGTAAACAAACTTGTATCAAGGAACTAGTAAACACATATATATCAAGGTCCTAATAAACAAACTTGCATCAAGGTCCTAATAAACAAACTTGTATCAAGGAACTAGTAAACACATATATATCAAGGTCCTAATAAACAAACTTGCATCAAGGAACTAGTAAACAAACTTGTATCAAGGAACTAGTAAACAAACTTGTATCAAGGAACTAGTAAACAAACTTGCATCAAGGAACTAGTAAACAAACTTGTATCAAGGAACTAGTACACACATATATATCAATGTACATTTGCTGTCATGTTAAACTTATATTAAAGTTTTTCTTCATTACCCATTTAAGCCGTCTCCAGCCATTATTAGTCTCAAAGTGGGTTCCTCGTCATCGAATTCTCGGGCATTTACTCAATAACTACTCTATGCACGTAGCCCCCCACTGGCACAGCGGTATGTCTGTAGATTTAGAACGCTAGAAACCGGGTTTCGCTACCCGTGGTGGGCAGAGCACAGATAGGCATTGTGTAGCTTTGTGCTTAATTACAAACAAACAAACTATGCATGTAAAGAATAAAATCAATATAAGACAATAACACCAATATAGAACAGTATGCAAACATGTTGGCCAAGTCTGTATATGCTTTGTTTTCCCGGGCCAGCGTGTCAGACTGTGAATTCAAAGGTCCATGATTCGCATCCTTTTGATGCAAAATCGCGCTCCACACTTTGGGGCAGTGGATGCGTCATAAGAGTAAGGGCCAAATCTCACTATTCAATTAAAGTAGACCAAAGTTGTCGTTCGGTACTGTTGACTAGCTGTCTTCTTTCTATCTAGTCTATGAGTTTCAAATTAGGGAAGATTATACGTAGACAACCCTTGTGTGGCTTTGCCTGAATATCTGAAACAAACAACAAAAGTTTCATCATGAGTGTATGTACTAAGAGTGGATATATAGAACGTGCCAAATAGTTGAATAGCAGCTCGTAAGCAATGCTGTGTATTAACTAAATAATACTGTATATAATGTGACAAATAGTTAAATATGAGCTTGTAAGCAATGATGTACCTTAACTAGATAAGATGTATCGAACATGACAAATAATTGAATAGCAGCTCGTGAGCAATGTTGTGTCTTAAGTGAATAAGAGTGTATAGAACGTGTCAAATAATTGAAAAGTGGCTCGTAAGGATAGGGGTATCTGAACTAAAGCTATATATAGAACGTGTCAAATAATTGAAAAGCGGCTCGTAAGGAATGGTGTATCTGAACTAAAGCTATGTATAGAACGTGTCAAATAATTGAAAAGCGGCTCGTAAGGAATGGTGTATCTGAACTAATGCTATAAAACTGACAAAGAAAAAGTTTTGTCTTACATCATTGTTATTACATATGAGAAAACGGACTATGAGTTACTGTATTTAGGTGTACTAATTTATTTCGAATTAAAAATTGCATCTGATCGTGTGCGTCTCCATTTGCTATTAAAGATAGTCATTTGCAAGTTGTGCCCCGCTAAAGAATGAAAATGAATTTATTGCAAATTTGTTTTATTCCAGAATTCTATACAAGCAATCTAAATCAGTACGTTGGATCAACTGCTGATTCTTCAGTTGTGGTATAGCAGCTACTGGAATCTTCTGAACGAAACCTTTCACGATACAATATTAATCTTTGAATTAGCATCACCATGGAATGTTGCTGAACAGCGCTTGTGCAAATTAATTTCAACTTTAAAAATTATACAACGATTTAATCAGTAGAAAAATATGTATTTTAGAAGACATAAATAGTTCAATCTCTCTTTGCTTTGGATGAACACGTAACCATTAATATTTGATAACGAGGAACCCACTTTGAGACTAATAATGGCTGAAGACGGCTTGAATGGGTAATGAAGAAAAACTTTAATATAAGTTTAATATAACAGCAAATGTACAACGTTTCGACAAGGTTTTGTCATCATCAGGTACAAGTAATTATCCATGTCAGTGTAAATTACTTGTACAACGTTTCGACATTTGCTGTTATATTA
>NW_013666022.1:225654-242290 GCF_000517525.1 Limulus polyphemus | reverse complement strand
TAATATAACAGCAAATGTCGAAACGTTGTACAAGTAATTTACACTGACATGGATAATTACTTGTACCTGATGATGACAAAACCTTGTCGAAACGTTGTACAAGTAATTTACACTGACATGGATAATTACTTGTACCTGATGATGACAAAACCTTGTCGAAACGTTGTACATTTATTGTTATGTTAAACTTAGATTAAAGTTTTTCTAATTACCCAGTTTGTTTTGTTTTTTCTTTTTATTTGTTGTTAATCACAAAACTACACAATGGGCTATTTCTTCTGTGCCCACCACGAGTATCGAAAATCGGTCTTTAGCATTGTTAACCTACAGAATAAGCGCTGAGCCACCAGGGGGCTAGATTGAACAACTCATGTCTTCTAGTAAATTATTTTATTGTGCTTATGAAATAGTTGTATAATGTTTAAAGTTGAAAAAAGTGATTTTTTTTATATAAATTATACGGGACTGGCCAGATAATTACGTGTCAAAAAAAACAAATAAACAAATGTAATATACGAGAATAGTTAAAATAAGATTATTAAAATAGATCCTTTACTGTTGGAAATATGTCCATGACATAAAAGTAAATCCTTTATTATATAGTGGCTAAGTTGAGATATATTTCAGATCCTTAAAATAATGCCTTTATTGTGTAAGGTTAGTTTGTAATATAGCACAAAGCTACACAATGGACTATCTATGATCTGCCCACCACGGGTATCGAAACCCGGTTTCTAGCGTTGTAAATCCACAGACATTCCGCTGTGCCAATGGGGGACATTGTGTAGGTAACTAACTCGAGGCAAGGCCAGCGACTAGTTCCTACACATACCGGAGCCCCCGATTATTTGACGCCCTAGATGACTGTTTAATATTGCCTATCCTCAACACCGGGCCTGCTTGAGGGTTTATTACAATTCATTAAAATACATTCTTTATTACGTAGAGGATGTTGGAAGTATGTTTCCAGATTATTAAAATAACTCTTTTATTGTGAAGAGGCTACGTAGGGACAAATTTCAGGTCAATAATATATCCTGTATGGAATTAGATTTGAACAATATTTCAGGTCGCTAAACTGATCTCTTTATTTTGTAGAGACAACACTAAAAATATACTCTGTTTTATTAAAATAAATGTTTTGTTGTGTAAGTGATAGGTTCATAATACCTTGTGATTTCGTTGTATACTTTGAAATTCACTTAAACTTTTCTCTTATGGAGTGTTTCTTTAGGTGAATCAACTCTTCTGATGATTAACAAATAAAATCCACTAAAGATCCAAACAGAAATGTGTTCAATATTCATTTCTACTTTTTTTTTGGCTGATATTTTACTACACATAGAACTCTGGATTATCAAAAATCAAAATGGCTGTCGACCATGTATACGGTATCTGTAACAGTGCGAAGTTTTAAGGATATACTGAAAAGTTTGTTCAGATTTCGATTGTTAATCAACCCCATCACATCTGGTGTTAATCTCAGACTTAGTCTCGAGCACTAATAGAGGATCAGAAAATGTTGGTCGTCCATTTAAAATGCCAAGCCTCTCATTCCCAAGTGGTTAATGGCTTTTATTCAATTGTATTTTAATAGCTTTGATTCGACTTATCACTACACTAGGGACACAAATCAAAAGCTGCTAAGCCTACTGCCAGTATGATGTGTTGTTGTTACAAGATGAGTTTACATGCTGTAAGAAATGATATATGATCACGAATTCCGTGGGTTGGTATATGGTTGTTTTATTCAGTGGATTGTGTTAGAGGCCTGGCATGGCCAGTTGGTTAGGGTGCTCGACTCGCAATCTACGGGTTGCGGGTTCGAATACCCGTTCCACCAAACATGCTTGCCCTTTCAGCCGTGGAATCATTATAATGTGACGGCCAGACCCACTATTTTTTGGTAAAAGAGTAGCCCAAGAATTGGCGGTGGGTGATGATGACTAGCTGCCCTCCCTCTAGTTTTTCATTACTAAATTAGGGACGGCTAGCGCAGATATCCCTCGTGTAGCTTTGCGCGAACTTCCAAACAAACCAAAGGATTGAGTTATTAGAAAAATTATATTTAAATTGCGAGTAACTAGTTGTTGGAAGACCCTAGGCCGCTAATACAAAGGTCTATTACTTTTCTTAACGCAAAGCTACACAATGAACTATCTGCACTGTTATTGATCAAGAATCAAACCCTGAATTTTAGCATCATAAGCCCTCATGCTTATCCCTTAGCCACTGGTTAATCGAATGCTTTTCACTCCAGCTTCAAACAAAACCTTGAAACAATGGCAGACATTGTTGTGAAGTATGATTAGAAGGGGGGGGGAGTTGTAGTAGTTTATAAAACGCAACTAATCATTAATCCTTTTTAGCTGTAATTCAGTAAAAATTCTTTATTCTAGAGACCTTTACCAAAGTTAAACACTACAATTTTTAATTTCTCACAGTTGTTAGTTGAAATGTTCGAATTTTTCATCAACTATATTTTACTTTACTTTGTCCTTCCGCATCTGTCGTTAAGCGTTGGTTGCGGAGAGATACAATTGCCGTTCCAAAGTAAGTTGAGAAGCCTGGGTCAGTGTAAGGCTATGTTTATTCAGAGTCTCAGTCACGCCACCGATCCATCACTTCCTGGATCGCCCTCTTGCTTTGAATCCTGTTATTTTCAAATTATATGCTCGTGCCGCTAGTTGGTTGAGCTGCATTACCACAATGTGGTCAAACCACCCAATTATTTGGTTTTCAATCTATTCGCTGATTGGGGCTGTTCCAAACATTTCTCTGACCTTTACATTTCTTGTCTTTTCTAATTATGTTAGCAGCTTTTCGTAAGCATCTCATCTCGCAAGTGATGATTTTCCGTTCTTGGTAACATAGGATTGGTACAACGATGGTGTTTATTAATTTATACTTTATTTTCATCGGGACATTTGGTTGTTTCAGGTGAGGTGTTAATTGGTAGTTTACATAGTTCACATTTTGTATTATTGTTTCAGTTTCTCTATCTATTCTTCCATCTTCTATGAAAATACATCCTAGGTATCTGAACTCATTGACCTTCTGTAACTTGGTGTTATTAATATTGACGTTAAACTCATGTGGTATTCTACTTGCTAACATTGCTTTTGAGGCTATGTGCATGGTTTTGTAGCTCTTCTTCACTTGGATGCATCAAACTTTGGTCATCAGCAAAAAGTAATTCGTTTAAGGCTTCTGGATTTGGATTTGTTTCTTTGGTGTTCTGGTCCATATAAATGGTGAATAGAAAAAGGGATAATAAGACACAGCCTTGTCTCACTCCAGATGAAAACTAGAACAAGTTAGTTAGGCCGTTTGTGGTTCTCACAGCACTTTTACTGTCTGCATACATTGCTCTTATGTTATCCAAGAGCTGGGCTTGCACTTCATAATATTCGAATACTTTCCACAATTTATTTCTTTTAACACGATCAAATGTTTTTTTTCTTGAGCTCTATAAAGACAATATTCAATGCTTGTTGGTGTTCAGTGGCCTTCTCACTGAGTTGCCTCAGTGCAAATATTGCATGAATTCAACCCCTGTCTTTCCGAAAACCAAACTGTGCCTTACTTAAGAATTGTTCAACCTTGTATCATGTCCGTTATTCTAGGATTCACGCGTACATTTTGCCAACATGACTAAGGAGGGAAATGTCTCTATAAGTGCTGCAATATTTTTTATTAGCTTTCTTCTTCCAGGCTGGTACCACCACAGCTTTTTACCAGTTGTCTGGAACCTTTCATTCTTTCCATGCTTTATTAAACATTCCTGTGAGCCATTTGACTCCGATCTCTTCACATGCTCTTATTGCCTTTAATGTTATTCCATCGATTCCCACAGCTTTGTTCTTGGGGCTGGTCTTTATTGTCTGTCTTACTTCCTGTTTTAGTATTGATGGCTCATTGTTTTCTTTCCGTTTGGGATTGAAAAGAGTTGATGAGTTTTCTGTCCCTGTTGGGTTTAAGAGTTCTTGAAAGTATTCTTCTCATCTCGCTTTGGGTTTTGTTTCGTCATGCAGTAGTTTACCATTTCTGTCATTGATGATTCATATTGGGTTGAAACTCTCGTCCTTCAAGTGCATGGCTTTAACACTCTTGTAAAATTCCATGGGGGAATCTTTACATAGGTCACTCAGATGTTCACCATACTTCTTCCGGGATATTTCCTTATTCTTCTTCACTACTCTTTTGCTGTTTCTTCTCGCTATTTCAAAAAGTTTCTTCTTTCTTCTTTTTTTTTACTTCTTTGACTTTACATTTCATCCTGCTGTTCCTTTCTTTCTACCACGTCCAGTTTACTTCATGCCACATTTGTTTCTTAAAGAATTAAGGATAATACTTTTAAAATGTTGCCGTTCTTCTTCAACACTCTGGATCTTTTCTTGTAATACTTCGAATGCTTTTACAATATTTTGTTTTACTTCTTCTTTAACCATCTCTTCATTTAAGTTTCCTCAAGTTGATTACTTCTGGGTGGCTTTGAGTAGGTTGTCGTCGTTTTGGTATCTTGAGTCTTAGTCTGATCAGTATAATCCGTTTATAGTATCTTAGAGTTATTGGAAAAATCATCTTTATCTTCATCCATATAGCTGTCACTGCATGGTGCATCCGCTTGAATGATAGTTGTTAATCCATTTTCTTCTCTTAATCTGATTAGTATGATCCTTTCTGATATATATATGCGTTATCTGAGATCAACATGACTGTTTGTAGATGTACTATAAGACCGACTCCATGCGATGCTCTTTGACGTATTTCGACTCAGCTCCATATTAGAACATAATTATGATTTATTTGATTCATGTTATGCATTTTCTTCTGTAGTCTGACATGCCCATAACTGTTATTTTATGTCTGACCATGAATTCCACAATCTCTGTTTTTTTGTCTCTGGGTCCACACGCGTTCCATGTTCCTATTTTATCCGTTATTTTTACTATGCCACTCCATTCATCCTTTTGGTCCGACCGTTTGCATCTCCTTTGATTAACTTGAGCACTCTGGATATTCACTATCCGCTTCTTAGACCAGCCAAAGCTTCACCAGAGCCCCGTCAGCCAGTAGCGTTTCGGGATGACTCGGTCCAGTCCTAATAGTAACCGTAACGGTCACGTGGGATAAATCCACACCATTCTTCATCCGAGCCCAGCGATCCCCTACTTTGTCCTGTTTCCATCTTCCACGAACGAGGACGAAGGTTTGGACTTTGGGAGATTATATCAACTGTGACGTTTGGAACATACGCCTTCGTATGTTAAAAAAAAGCTGAACAAACAAGTTCAGTATAAGTTGACACAAACTATTCTGCAAAAGTATAAATCTCGAAAGTTAAATAGCTACCATTGTTATTTAATTTTGAAAGTAAATGTTGTATATTTTTATCCATTGGTCATGTTAATAAATGTATAAGTATTCAGGACACTTTGAAAGTATTTTGTTTTTAAAATAGGTTCATTTGCACAGTTGTTAATCTTCACAGTTGTAAATCATTTATTTGTCAAACACACGAAATAAGTAAGCTTTGCTTTGTATATATAAAGATTTTGACACAAAAACTGTTACTTAGAAAAAAAGGCAAGTTAACCATATTGAAGATTCCGTTAAATATTAAATTGTTGTTTAAGTCTTCCAAAACTGTAGCATGTTTTAGTTCTTATCATACTATTTTGACTTTATTATGGTTAAAGCATAACGTTAAGTACGTTATAGTAAAACTATTTTGAATGTGCAAATCAGCCAATCACGTGACAAACACAAGCCGATATAAATCACCTTGGAACAGATTGTATCAGAACTACATTTTAATATTACTTGGCTTTACGTCGGTTGTGTGTTGCCTCTGAAAATTGATCACTTTTGTGAAGAGCAGCTAAAGCCCTTTCCGATGAAAATAATCATTCCCTAGCATTATCACAATTATATGTTCAGATCAGGGATTTAAAATTTCCAAGATGGGGAAATCCCTTGTACTTAAAGGTATTAAAAATCAAAAGGAATATGGATAAACATGTACACCTAGGACCGCCCTGGAAGGTACCTTCGATAAGTCGCACCACAGCTGTGGTAAGTGCAGTGTTTTGTAACAGGTGAGAGTCCATGAACACAAAGATCAGTAGCAAAATCCTTCCACGTGTTCCAGGTAACAGTGCGCAATATAATCAAGAAGGATCTTCGTCTGGAAGAGCAACACAAGTTGGGCGTACAAACAGCTGGAAAATGAAAAGACTATATATGCTATTCTGTACAATGACATACCAAGTCACCGGACATTATGATTTCTGTGCATGCAAACGGTTGAAATGAAAACTGGGAAACTGTTGTTCACATACAGTAGATGGATTATGGAAAGACAGCAGAGTGGAAAGGTGAGCTGTGAACATGGCAACTTTTTGCAATGAAAACTGCGCTGCGCGGATATTGTCAAGTACACGGTCATTAGATAGAATATGACCGGAGTGGCGACATGGACTGTAACGACGTGACGAGGCTCCAAAATCGTTTTCATATAACGTAAACTACCTCTGTGCGTCGCACAAAACAATGAAAGGCTAATTGAAATTTACTACATTTTCGCCAAGAGAAGGCAAAGCCACTGATACAAAATAATGAAAATCATCCCTCAAATTCAGTATGCTACATATCAATCATGTGATCTAAAATCCAAATGAATGGTCATCAAACCTACACTCATGAGTTAGCATTTGGCAGAGGTGATATTACATTTTCAAAGTACATGGCATTCCACTTTAATATAGAGTACAGTCCTTGTGGCTAGCAAGGGCAAACAGGCACTGATGCTGCAAGTTGAAATCAGTATTGATAAGGTTATGAATTTTCACTGACATCACTTATTTCCAGGGCATGTCTAATGCTTAGATGCAGGCCCACTGAGAAGGCAGAGAGACCGGACAAAATTTTTCCAAAGAGGGCTTTAAAGATGGCAGTAGGTGGAAGGGGGGATATATCGATCCTTCTCCAGAGCCTATTAAAGCTTTCGGCTGCTCTGTTTGGATGCACCGATACTCGATGGGATTTAAAAGTTGGTGGATTTGCGACAAGTTTTGTGGTGAATTGTGATTTATCAAGTCTCACGTAAAGTGTGTTGTGTCTTGTACAATCAGTGCTTTTGTGGCCCTAGCTGTACTATATAATTATCAAGTTTAAGTCCAGTGATCCATTTCAATTTACCTTTGTTCTGTTTTATCTCTGTTCCTCACTTCACCAACCTTCATCATCAACGTATACGCTGTCTATATTATTATTTTTGCAACAGTCAATAAAGTTGTTTGTGGTTTTGTTGCACATTTTGTGTTTTGTTGATATTTCATTTCGTCTGTTCATACACCTTGAGTATTCACACCTGCTGTCTAGATGCGTTCTTCTTGTTATTGCAGGGATCTGATTACCTGTAGGTTGAATGACCTAATAAAGATTACTATATTTCTTATCATCTATACACTGATACGGCGTCCAGTTGCAGCTGTGGATATCTGATTCAGACTCGAAACAGATATTCTGTATTATTGTAGAGAGACAGAATCGGCAGATAACGGTCATCACATTTGTGTTACGGATGATGGTATGCCTTTGCAAGGTATCTGAGAAAATAAATCATTGGTTTGGGAGTTGTTTCGCATATTGCAAACGACGCTTTGAAACAGTTGCAGCCACTTTGCATTAGCCTGCTGTGATTGGCCGGTTTCAAATTGCTCGATAGTTTTCCAAGTGATTAACATGAACAATATGAAGCAATTTACGTTCTGTAATTTATATCAAAAAGAGACAACTGAGACATTGTTGAGTGTTTGTTTATTGGGCTATCTGTGCTGCAGATGTTATCACTCCAAGCTTTCAAACTTACCGCTGTGCCAACGGAAGGAAGGGATGACTGTGTGAAACCAGGACTGATAATCAGATGCCAGAGATGAATTGTGGAGTGTTTGACATTATTTTAAAACAGATTTTTTCCCTCTTGTCATGGCTGTAGCGTTACATATTTTGAATATTCTTTAATTGATTTATGCAGCGTATGTATTTTAGTTGTTCTCACACTAGCTTAAGTCTATTAAAGCAAACTCACGCTACATCATAATAGATTAATTGTTATGATACTAATTCTAAGTCTATTATGGATAACGCATAGTTTCATTCTTATCAGACTAGTTTAAGTCATAACACAAATATAATACTTTTTAGTGTAAAGTCACCTTCCAGAAAATTATAACGATCTTATAACAATTAAAATGAATTGAATACTTTATAATGTAAAGTCACCTTCCAGAAAATTATAACGATCTTATAACAATTATAATGAATTGAATACTTTATAATGTAAAGTCACCTTCCAGAAAATTATAACGATCTTGTAACAATTATAATGAATTGAATACTTTATAATGTAAAGTCACCTTCCAGAAAATTATAACGATCTTATAACAATTAAAACGAATTGAATACTTTATAATGTAAAGTCACCTTCCAGAAAATTATAACGATCTTATAACAATTAAAACTAATTGAATACTTTATAATGTAAGCCCCCCGGTGGTACAGCGGTATGTCTGCGGACTTACAACGCTAGAATCCGGGTTTCGATACCCGTGATGGGCAGAGCACAGATAGCCCATTGTGTAGCTTTGTGCTTAATTACAAACAAACAAACAATTATAATGTAAAGTCACCTTCCGGAATATTATAACGATCTTATAACATTTAAAATGCATCAGCTGACTTAAAAAGTGCTTAAACAATCAATCCATGAATCTCTATAATAAAATTATGCTACTATGGTTCCAAATAAAGATGGATATATTTTTATACCTTAAACTAGAATTGTAACAATTAAACACACATGAACCATAATATACTTAAAATAGCTAATAACAATTAAACAAGCGTAATTTCAATAGACTAAGACTAATATCATCGAAGCAGGCATTAACTTTAAAAATATTGTTTGTTAAATTTCGTGCAAAGCTACTCGTGCGCTGTCTGCGATCACCTTCCCTAATTTTTAAGTGATAGACTAGAAGGAAGGCAGCTAGTCAACACCGCCCATCGCCAACTCTTGGACTACTCTTATCTGACCGAATAGTGGATTTAACTGTCACATTTTAACGCCTCCACGGCTGAAAGAACGACCAGCAGAAAGGATATGGAACTTCTAGAATAATTTATTAGTACATATTTATATAAAGAGAGAATGTCAAAAACTAAAATAATGAAATTATCAAACTTGATAATAAAAATGTGTGATAAGCCTAAATGCAACATTTGAATATGTTTGCAAACATGCCTCGGCGTGTAATATGAAAAATATAAAATTTCCATTTCTGAGTAATGCAAAAAAAAAGTGACATAAAGACTAACAATTTTTCGTTTCTAACGTACAAACATAAACCACGGAATATAAAAAAATTAACAAAAGAATAAAGGTTAGAATCTGAAGGTCTTGAGATATTTCAAAGTGTAGTTTATATATATATATATATATTAGAATTTTCACGCAAGGCAACACAAGGATTATCTTTGTCTAGCCGTCACTAATTTTGAACTGATAGATTAAAGGAAAGCACCAAGTCAACAGCACCCACTCTTAACTGACCGAATAATATTTAGATTTTAACACCTCTCTTATAGCGCTACCACGGTCCCAAAGTACTTAGCGCGTTTTTACTAAACGGGACGCAAATCATGAATCCTCGGGTTAACAGTACGGGAACACCAATCAATAGGCCACATCCGGCCTCAATGATGTAGAAAAATTACCATCTTATGAGTCGAATCTGCCTTTCCTGTTTTTCAAGATTAATAAAAACGAAGGCATGTCTTGGTCATTAATTCTTACACAAATATATTTATGATCTCAATCTTTATGTAATAATAACTGCTACAGAAATTGTCCTCTGTTCTGATGAAGTACTGATATTTTGAAAGCTGAATGGCTTTGAAAAATAACATAAAATTCTTTGATCATCATATTGTAACGTGAAACACAAGAATCTTAGACGATATTGACATGGAAAACATTTTAATAGTTAATTTAATATTTATACATGTACAAAAATTGAGCAAATTCAATATTAATGTTTTCATTCAAAAGAGCCATTAACGAATTATATTTAGAAACTTAATTGACAGTTAGCTTAGCTTAACATACACATACCTTTAATGGATGAAAATGCATATGATAGAATCAATATTAGTTAAAGAGGTAAAGAGAATGAAAATAGTTTTTACAAAGTCTTTAGTTTCTTACGCTTGTTCTTTATAATATATACAAGAAAATGTAACAAAGCTACCACCCATCTTATTACACAAACTGATGCTTCAAACAAGCTGATTACTCTCGAGTTACAGTATTGTGGAAAAAAATGTGGCTAAATCTAACTTGATGAAATTCATTGTATATATGCATTCACAAATAAGATTAAGTTGTGTCTTCAAATCAGTTATTAGTATTATACATTTGCTTAAAATAAAAGATAATGTGCTGATACGTAAGTATTCGTGTTTAGTTTTGATTTTTAAATAAAATTACATATCCATGTTGTGGCATGGAATATTATACTGTTTCATGTTTCTCTAGCAATGCACTTGGCGATGCACGTCACAGGTGAATATGTTGAAACATTAATTCTTGTCATTTTAGAAATACACGTAAAGCTCAAAATGAACATACTTCTCTTCTATAGCGACTCAGAGGTAAGTCTGAGAGCTTATGACGTTAAAAATCTGGTTACGATACCCGTGATGGGCACAGTTCAGATAGCCCATTATGTAGCTTTGTGACTAAAAACAAAATGAGAAACAGCTCAAAATAATCGAAAGTCTTTTAATAGCTTGTCTGTTTGTTTGTAGTTAAGCCCAAAGCTATACAAATGGTTATCTGTGCTCTGCTGACCACGGGTATCGAAACCCAGTTTCTAGCGTTGTAAGCCCGCAGACATACCGCTGTACCACTAGGGGACTAATAGCTTGTCAAAAGTCTAGTCTGAATTACCAGTTTTCAGCTGTCTAATAAGTGCCGTTACGAGTAGAACAGAAATGTAGAAGTTTACTATGTACTAGATCATAACAACTCAGATACTTTAAAATGGCATCAAATATAAACTTGTAATTTAATACAACTGGATTAATAACGATACATTTCTTTGACAAAAGTATTCCGTCTTTTTTCTAATCCAGAGAATAACTAAGAGTGAAACTTTTAGAATTGTTAAACAAAATGAAACAGATAGTATCAAACTTTGGTTTACCTGACAAAGGTAGACATGTGAACATTTCACCAAGGTTTTTAAAATACAATAAATTACCAGCTTCTCTGGGTGAACAATGTTGTATTAGAGGATTGTAAAACGTTTTAGCTGTAGAATCGAACTTTATCAATCAGTATACGTACAAAGTTTTGTGTTTGCTGTT
The DNA here is from genome assembly GCF_000517525.1 of Limulus polyphemus. NCBI lineage: Eukaryota > Metazoa > Arthropoda > Merostomata > Xiphosura > Limulidae > Limulus > Limulus polyphemus. The sequence continues at coordinate 230,854 of NW_013666022.1, read as the reverse complement.
CCTGATGAAGTTCCAGTCGAACGAAAATATATCAAATGCTAATCCATTTAACCATGTTAGTTCTGCCATTGGTAGTACTGTACGCTTTTTCGTGTATTTTGATTAGTACTTACCTCACGATAACTTAATACATTCAACAACAAAAGCTGATAAACTTGTTTCGTTGAAACATCTCATTAATTTTTGTTGGTAAATGTATTTCACTAACCAAAATTGGAATTTTAAAGAACGCAAGAATTTGAATTTCCCAGGACAATGTACCATTTTAAACAAACTTTTAACTACAGTTTTATTACTCTATTTTATTATTTAAAAAGCATATACTTCGACTAATAAAAGGGATGATGTTGGTTAAAAGTATTTCATAGCCTTGTGACTGACACTTAGGGCTAACTTCGCACATTACTTAGATACAAATTTACTTGGTTTTGAATTAGAACTGTAGTTAAATTTAAAGTTTTTGTTATCAAATTTAATATATCGAAATCATGCGATAATGAATTAGATGTCTATGTACCACATTAGGATCAAAGCACTTAAAACATATGTTAAGCAAAATCGGGAACAGTGATTTAACCCAACTTGATAAATTATGTATATAGAGTTTAATTGTGGCTGGAGAATATCAATAGCTTTCACTACTTCCATTACTTCTACAAACAAGAAGGATGCTACTAAATTTCTTTAATAATACTAAAACATCTTTCGAGTTTGTTTTGTTGTTCTTTTTTAGAGGGTTAAGATAGTTGATCTTGATTGAGGACTTATCCTTCTCTTTAAAAGAAGGTACATGATGTTTTATAATTGATGAATTTTCTTCTTTGGTAGCTTAGTGAATTATGATCATCGGACTTGTTATCCAGATCTTCTGGACTTTTATTGACATCCGTACTATAATTGACACCCTAAACACACGACACCCTATAACTCTAGCGCTTTCGAAAGGTGGACCTTTCTTCTTCACTTTGCCTCTGAAGGAAAAAAGGACCACCTTTCGAAAGCGCTTGGGTTATAGAGTATCGTATTTTTGTTTTAAATTGATTTCTTGAACCTACGTGTTTTTCTAACATCATGAATAATTTATACCCTGACATTACAGAACTATCTTACTGTAAAAACTCAATGTTTTCGTAAGTAAGAAATTCAGAAATAAAGACTAGGTTAACGTGTTATGGATACATTTAAAACACACTTAAAACATTTCTTTTAATAATTTGTTCCTTATTTGTATAATTATCCAGATGAATCGAAACACCAGGGATGTAAAGATAACTTTATTGAATATATATATATGATAAGGCAAGTCGCTTTTAAGATTGGTGCTATTTTGCTAAGCTATTGACGTTGATTTTTATATTGTCAGTTCAAAAATTAAGTTAAGATCACGGCTGTATCATTTATCAAACTGAAATCCTTTGTGTTTTAATTATAAGTAGATTTACAGATTAGCTTAAAACTTTAATAAGCAGAGAAGACAATAAAGAGACAGGCCTTATTTGCTACGAAGGAGACTAGAGCAGCGAGATACATTCTGTACCCTCTCTACTCTATGACGTAAACACTACTAGCTTAGATATGAAGAAGATAAAACACGGAAGTATTGGATAGAAGGTCTGAGTCTTGATAACGATAGAGATGAAACGTGACAGACTGACAGGACAACAAATCACTTTATGTGGAGGTAGAAGAGGGAGGGGTAGATTGAAGCTTAGGATGAGTTTATGGACCTATTTTGCTAACCGAAAAAAGGGCAACTTCTTTGATAGCATCGAATAGTACCAAACATCAAATTATACTATAATTTGGACTCTTGCCATTAGAAAATGAAGTTTTGAGGCTCACTCGCTCCAGCCTATAGCTGTGCTAAAACTAAGTAAATCGATTTTATCACTACATAGTAGATACACTGTGATTTTGCCGTGTAGTAAGATTCGTACCAATGTTCAGTTCCTATTTACCTGAGCGAGCAATAAACGAAGTTCAGGTTTTGTTTTGAGAGTTCTCTAGCTAGGTGTGATTGAAACTCTATAAATACTTATTTAGTGTCACAACACAATAGCATGACGTGAGGGTGTATCTGTCGTCACTGTGTGTATATGTTAATTACATTTTTGTTATATCAAGTGAAGAGCAAATATCGTGGGAGATCGATATTTTGAAGGGTTGATTGTAAGACCTTTTCTCACTCTTTAACTCTGTGTTATATTTTTCCTCTCAAAAGTACACTTAAACGATATAGTCACTGACATACTCAGAATAATTTGAATATGACGCGTTTTGATAAATTATGATACAAACAGACTATTCTTTATGTATATTTGATTTTCTTATATTTATTGAATGATGTATTTTTCAACTGATATTTCTAACTTGGTTGCCTCGTGTAATGATTTTACAACAACACAACGGTATTCAGTGCTATCGTAAAGTACGAATATATTTTTGAAATATCTACAACTGAAAAGTACGTATATATTTTCGACAAAATACATTTCTGTAGATCTTTAAAAATAAATATTAGGTATTATATGCTTAAACGTCTGAAACGAAACACGTTAGCGGTTATCAGTAAATTGTAATGATTCATGCCACATATAACGTAGGCTTATCAATGACGTGGCAATGGCCTAAAAGAGAAGAAAGGCTTAAATTACTGCAGTTACCAGTTTAGGACTGCGTACACTTGAAACCAATAATTCGTGACATTTTCAAATTAAGTATTTGCGTGTCTACATTTGTAAGAATGACCAACAACACAACTCTAGATGAAAATTTTTCCTTCCCTATAAAACAAAAAAAAACTTTTTTTTTGCAATGGTCGGGTGGTTGAACTATAAAACAAAAAAAATCGATCCCCAACTTGGTCACTGGCCTTGAGTTCGTAGACGAGCTTGACAATCGTATTATGTACTCTACCCCTATAGCCATAGTGGGCTCTCCCGTCATTGTATAATCTAGTTCAGTACACTACAGACGATGGGTTGATGCATTTAGCCCTAAACTGTTTGCTTGGATAAGTAAGAAAATTGTGGAGTGACTTGAATATTTTAGGCACAGTTTATATCTTTCAGATATAGTATAGTAAATATATTTTGATACATTGTGAAACTATACGCAAGTTTTGTGTCAGAATGATGCAATTTTATTTTAACATACCAAAACAGATTTAAACTATGTTAGACAAAATTTTAATTACATGAAAACTTCCTTTTGTACACGATTGGAAAATCGTATTTGAAAATTTAACCTCATAGCCACTGCCAGTTGAACCACTAACTAAAATGTCTTCACGGTTCAGATGGTAAAATTAATTTTCAATGTCGAGACTGATATTTACTTTATTTAGGTGTTACTAGGTCATATCTTTTTTTCGAGGTTAAGCAGTTACACAAAACGACTTCTGGTTCAGGTCTTGTGAGTAACGCTTGTTTTTGCATGGAATTATATATTTACATTTAGTCGATTTTTTTAATGTTTGCCATTTTAAGTTTAGTTGTGCAAAAAACATAAATAGACATAACATTATTGTTATTTTAGCCTATTCAAAGCTGGGATTACTAATTACGAACCTTTAATTAACAGGTTGTGGTTTTGTTGCTTAACATATGCTACAAAAGCGTGCAAAATATACAACTATAGCAGAGAGCTAGAGTAGTTAACGTTTGATGTTGGCTTGTTTATTAGCGCAAAGCTACAAAATGGCGTAGCTGCGCTCTGTTCACCGCGGAGAATCGAACTCATGATTTTACCGTTTAAGCCCTCAAATTTATCGCTGATCCATCAGGGTACGTAATGTTACATACTGCAAAGAGTCTTAACGTATCAGCAGAGAAAAGTTGCAGTTCGTCATAACATACCCAGTGTCTGCTCCCCTGGTGTCATAATATGTCTAAACTTAATTTAGTAACGATTGTACATTACGTGAACGTTTAACAGTTGATATAATGAAAAACTAAAACGTTCAAACTTACAAATAAATAAAGGGATATATTTTTTATCGATTTTCTTGATTATTCTAGAACCTGGGTCAGTGAAGTATGACGTATACGTAGATATTGTTTCCAAACTGTTTCTAACCTAATTTTAGGGTGGAAATAAATAAATAATTTATTTACAAGTTTATGCAGCCATCGCTAAAAAAGTATTGGCCTGAGTACAGTCTATTATAATATAAATTTGCTTAATCGGTTTAAACATTTTTTAAAAATTCTATAAACAATTACTTATGTACAGCCGTGGGGACGTTATAATGTGACGGTCAATCCCACTATTCTTTGGTAAAAAAAGAGCCCAAGAGTTGGCGGTGGGTGGTGATGGCTTGCTGCGTTCCCCCTAGTCTTTCACTGCTAAATTAGATACGGCTAGCGATAGCCCTCGTGTAACTTTTCGCGAAATTCAAAACAACCAAACCATTAAGGAGCGCTACCTCACGGCGCATAAAAAATATTGTATCAGGAGTTATGAATAATACACTTAAATAAATAACAAGAGGATGTTTTTTTTAAGCGTTTCTGAACAACTGTGTAAAAAACTCTAAACCAGAAGTAATGTTGGCTTAGAGTTTGAATAACATGTGTTGATAAGCCAAGGTTTACGTACATGGTTAGGAAATGGGGGCTTTAAAATATCATGCGGTGTGGTAGTTAACACAAATACATTATTCTGTAGTCATAAAAAAATTCATTTACAGCTGGGCATACGAAACGTTAAACTTGTGTAAAGAACAACAAAATAAGCACTATTGAAAACTAGCCGCGTGGAATCAGGCGACAGCTCAACTTCTTTTTTTTTTTTTGCTTTTGTAATTCAAGTTCAATCATAAATAATAATCAGTACTGAATTATAAGAAGAAGAAAAGCAATGCCCTAATTCTATGGTTCAAACAACACAGAGTATGTTGTGCTCGATTCTATTTTATCTTTAACTCCCAAATAACATAAGAGTGAAAACATTATACCACTAAGACTTTTATCAGTATCTAAAGTCTATAGCAATTAGCTGGCAAATTCACATTCTAAAACATTATACTGTTACGACAGCGGGGGTCACGTGACACTAGTCACACGTCATATTCTCGAAGGTTCCTGAATGCTCGAGCGTTTACTAGATTTCGGTATTGTTGTACTATAAGACGGTCAAGACTGACGGCAACAGTGTGTGTAATTGAACTGCGGACAGAGAGAGACGTATTGCTGAGTCG
>NW_013666022.1:200601-224881 GCF_000517525.1 Limulus polyphemus | reverse complement strand
CTATAGAATGACAAGTTTCTTTTTTTGGAGTGTGAAACACTTAAAAACACCATTTTGATTGTGCCTACTTGTTACCAAACTTACATATCTTACATTTGAAGTCATGAAATTTACAAGAGGCCAATCGGTTATTTTTGTCACCACGACGAGCCTAATAATAAAGATCTCATACGCTGTAGCCATGCCAATCAGGATAGTTCACCTCAGAATAATGGCATAAAATAGCTAACTCATGTGCCCTGTAATAAAAAAACCAAGGAAGAGGAAAAGTAATCGCACTGCAAGTCTCAGGTGTACAAATTTTATTTTGTGTGTGTTCATTTAGGTTGCTGAAGGCTAACCAGATTGAAATAAAGTAAATCTAAGATTTTAGATGTTGAATATCCAATGGTCAACTTTTGATAGTGTAGTTTTAACCAGAATTTCACAATAAGAAGCTCGAAAAAGGGTTTACTTGAACTATACGAAGTACTGGGCAAGTAAAGAGAGTCTTGGTTGATGTATTGAGAACATTTCATCTTTACATCGTATTGGTGGCACTAGGAGATCATTCTTATTCAATACAATGTCTACCAGTGATAAAACGTCCGACAATTATTTGGGATTTAATGGATCAATCAAAACACAGAGTGCTGCTTCTCGTTTTATTTACTTGTTTCCTCATGAAAGCGCTTCTTTTGTCGATTTAATACGCTTCAAGGAACATATTACTAGTTAGAATACATAGTTCCAACTTCTGTTGCCAATTGGTTATATGTTATGGCAATTAAATTTTTTATATGTTGTGCATTATTTGAAAATGTCAGCCTTGATGAATCACGTAAGAGACATATGCTGAAATTTTGGTTCTAATGTTTTTGCTGGTGTCACTAGCTGATAAATTTAATGACTAAACATAACTACAAAATGTAAAAGGTCAGTATTTCATGGTTAAATTATTCTTTAACAAAATGAACATCAGTAGTACTTGACATAATTTGTCTACTGTTTTATAGAGGATGTACCATGTTTTTACTTTTTGGCCAGAAGTTAACAGATGGTCTCGCTTGCTGGATTGTAGCTAGTAACCGAACAAGTTCTGCTAACACAAAGTGTGGTGAAATATATTTCTTTCTGTTTTTTTATGCAAAAACCTTCGTTTCTTAAACAATTCGCAAAGCAAATGAACAAATTATCCTGTCACCAAACAGCGTTCTTTTCTGTTAAATATATATACACATTTTAATTTAATTTTTTAAAAATATAAAGTTCTATGTACATGTTAGACTTGTATAGACGTATAAGGGAATCAAACAGGTAAATATCAGCATATTTCTAACATAATGCTATTTTCTATTACTATATTAAGCTTCTAGGAGAAATGTGGCCCAGTGATTAGCATTCCAGGTTGTGGATCCGTAGTTCGCGCTACGAACATTACCGCCAAAGAAAAAAACAACAACAAAAAAACTCGCGCTTTGGATGTGTGTTGATTAACTGCCTTCTCTCTAGTTTATCTTTTCAAAATTAGTTCCGAGGGAAGCACAGAATATAAAACAGTGTTCTTATAAAGTGTGATGAAAAGTCAGTACAAGATAACAAGTACAGTTGTCTACAGAGTAGAATTTATGATCTATTCTAAGTATATATACAAGGAAGAATATACGTCCTTAAAGTTCCTTCTTTCACCATTGATAGTTTTCTATGTGTTCTAGTTAATAAACACTACAGATTCTCCACCAATAGCAAGAACACGCTAAAACTCTCAAAGGAACACACCAAATTTAAAATCATCATATTAATAGAACTCGTAGCTTTCAATATTAATATGGCTTATTTACAACATGAATTTATATGCTACCAACAATAAAGAAGACCTATCCATAGTTCATCTTCTATCATCGGTTCTCAGTAACCTCTGCATGGACCCATTTGAAGATAGTGCCCTCAAAACAGCAGCTCTAAGATCCCAAACTGATTCAGATATTTTGACGATATTTTTCTAATATGACTGTACAAACTACAGACAGTATTCCGTAATTCATGAAGCACCTAAAAAGACAACATCCCACAATACAATTCACAATGGGAATAGAGAATGACGAACTCGTAGTCCTAGACGTGATGGTTACCAAAACACGTAACTTATACACCACTTGAGCTTACAATAGTGTAAAGACAGACACCATAGACTGCCTAGTCTTCAGAATGAACAAAGTTTGTAGTACAGGACATACTAAGAAGAAGGAAAACACTTCGCTACAACCATCCTTGACAATATTATATCCCGAACACTTGAGAAGTAAGAAAATAAAGATAAATGATAAATATCTGCAATAAGCTGGAAGAAAATGTACACAACAAAATTCTCCTATGTCAAAGATCTATTTGAAAACAAAAACAAGATGAGTAAACAGCTTAAAGTAAGAAAGAGTATTCAACACAATATGTTAATAGATACCAAACCACCTGCTGAACAGTTAAAAACACCATTTAAAGCACTCCTCTTGAATGTAGACTCCAATACTTTAGAGAAAGAAGAAAAATTAATAAACAGATAGAATAAGCCTTTTAAATCCATCCAACTTATAGTACATTTAGTCAATGTAGTATGAAAGTCAGCAAAACTTGGATACCGCTCCTGAAGTCATTCAAACATTAAACGGGAGAATATACACTAGCCTTTCTAAAAAACTAGCCTCGAATAATAGCCACTACCACCTACTAAAACATTCATTCTCTGGACCTCCCTGAAGATGGTAGAAGATTAGCAGCCGAAACGTGGATTATAAAATAATTAGCAAATAGTATTTAATAATAATAATAAAACACTAGTTAGTAATTAGACTTTGAGGATCACATAGTCTGCTAACAATGACAATTTCAAATACATTTATAGAGGGATATACCTTGGGAGTTTGATAAACATAAACGACAACCTCCTTGTGTAACATTTTGATATAGAAATAACCTTAATGCTTTGAAACAGAATATGGACCCAAGAAGGTTTTTAGAGGGTCTTATTCAGAAAAAACAACAACTTCAAACTAAAGTATATTTAAATACTGACATTCGAGGTCAGAATTACAGTTTTGTTCGACATCACGTTTTGCCATCTCACTTCAGTCTTCTCGTGGTTTTATTTTTGATATTTCATCACTTAGTGCTGCAACCTATTGGTTTAATTTGAAAGTTAATATTTCACAGCTTCAAGACAAAAAATCTCAAAAACACTTTTGGTCAACAATACCGATATACAAGAAGTGAAATAACTTGAAATATCTTAGATATTTTATTTTTAAACCTAAAGATTCAGCATATCGGGTTATCGTTATATACCAGCGCTTGCTTTTGAAATGAAAAAGTTTATAAAAGCAACTTAAACGTAACCTATTTCTTGTGATAATTTATATTAGAGACACATAAAGTAAGTCTTGCTATTACCTGTACCAAAGCTACTAATCTTGTTTAACTTTACTTTTAGGAAATAAGAAATATCAGTTTGGTTTGAATTTCGCGCAAAGCTACACGAGGGCTATCTGCGCTGGTCGTCCCTAATTTAGCAGTGAAAAACTAGAGAGAAGGCAGCACCCACCGCCAACTCTTTGGCTACTCTTTTACCAACGAATAGTGGGACTGACCGTCACATTATAATGCCCCTACGGATGAAAGGGGCGAGCATGTTTGGTGGGACGGGGATTCGAGCTCGCGATCCTCAGATCGCAAGTCGAGCGCCCTAACCACCTTACCAAAAATATCAACTTCTGAGAGCTCTCCTTTAAAAGAAGAACGAAGAGATTTTTTTATTCCCTTACAAACAGGCTTTCGTTGCTCTTTAGTGACTACATAGACTAGAATATATTTCTATATCATTGTTATGGTTATAGCCTATACTATCACCTAAGCCTAATGACTAATCAGTTACAACATTTTCCCTATTACTTGATGCTAATTACTAATGGGTCTTGTTAGAAAGGTAAGTCCACTACCACGTTTCCAGGAGGCTATTTTTTTATTTTTCCTTCTCTCGCGTGTGTGGTTCATATCACATTGTTTTTGTGTTATTACGTTTTATTCTATAGTCTTCTCTGACGTAATGGGCTATTGCAGAATGATCTATATTACAGTCTTATGCTCTTGAATTCTGACATTTCTTAGAATTTCTGTTTTTCTAATGTATCCACAACATTCACAAGGAATGTTGTAAATTTTGATTCAAGTCCCATTAACGAAATTTACGTTCACACACCAAGATTTAGATGTATTCAACTGTCTGTAACATTTCAGTTTTACCAATGATTTAGGAAGGTGAATAATTACGTTAGAGTTGAGATGATTGTATAACAGTCGATTTAATGGGTAGTAGTATTGAAATAAATATAACGACGTTTGTGATTCAGTCAACATAAAAATTACTCTGAACAGCTTGGAAACAACGTATTTGGCGATGTTCCACATTGACGTGAATTGGTCTATTGTGGAGTTGGGGGGAGGGGAGTGAGTACCGTCTTAGTTGAAATTAACTGATATCCCCTTATTTATGTGCCGAGCTATTCTCATCAACATGCATTTTAGATTTTGTAAATCTTTATTTTTGTTTATTTTTATAATAACCACAAGTATGTTTCATTTATTTGCTGTTGCTTTAATTACCAGGTTAGTAAAGATTATTCAGCGTGCCCTAGTTTTTTAGGTATTCAATTATATCTACCACATATTGCAACAAATATCATGTTGCATTCTTTTCTTTTTCTTTTTAAAGGGATTATTGTATGAGAAATGAGGTATCACCACATACCTAGATGTTATACAGGTTTTATAAGGAATGACATTTGTCTTTCATAAGCTGGCACATAAATTGGAATTTTTACCAAATATCTTAAATTTTCTTATAGCTTGAAAACAAGATTGATAAAAAAATTAAAAAAACAACAACAACAACTACGAAATACATTGTTTTTACTGAAAAGCATTTTAGGTTGTAATATCTGAATACAATTTTAATGATATTAAAAAAATAAGGTTTACATTGTAGTAAGAGGTATTTTTGTTTCATTTAGGTCAGATGTGGGGATACAGAGATCAAAGGCCCGGGATTCGAGACGTGATTATGTCGAACACGCTCAGCGCTTTCAGCTGCAGCCATGTTATAAAAGGGAAATACAAACTCCTATCTCGGTTCAAAGAAATAAACAAATCCCTTGGGGCGGCGGGTGCTGCTGGCCTTCCGCCTAGTCTCTGTCCAGACCGCTTATCTCAGGTGCATATATGGTGGTGCCATTCAGCTTAAAAAATGTAATTCTCTGCTTTACAAGAGTTCCGTGCACTTATTTTCTTTCATTATTAAAATGTATTCAAGGTGCCATCAAGGCTAATATTTCAGGATTTCACTTTGTAGAATAGATACCAAAGAAATCTGAAATTATATTATTTGCAAAGTATTGATGAAACTTCTCTGAATCAATTAAACATATAACAGAAAATATAATGAAGACTAATGTGTATTCTTCGGGCTCACAAAACACAAATAATATATATGTCATAATAACGTCTATAAAGTTTTAAAGATACATTACGAAGGAGATTTAAAGACTTCAGCCGCTAAACCTTGTGCTAATAAAACCCACTTCAACCACATTAAGATATACTTGCTCAAAACGCAAAAGGCAGAAATCGGAATATCAGCCATCTATTGTAAAACTTTAAGCAATAAACGAGAACTTTACAAGTGTATAAGAAAAGATCAGAAAAGCTTTAACGGCACATTTTGACTTTCGGCACTTCATGGTTATAGAACACTTTCCAGTGCGCTCTACTTCCCTTGTTTTTGATCTTTGTTTACTTTTCTCGGTATTTTCTTTCTTTCTTTTCCGTAATCAAGTTCTATTGAAAATGTTGAAACCACAGAAATTCTCTTTGTCCCAATTTCTTTGATGAGTAACAGTTACCTTCCACATACTTTTGTTGTGTGCACTGATTTCAGTGAATGTGAAGTGAAACACTAATTCAATTTTACATCCTACAACATTGAAGTTTCATATAAAAATCTGCAAAAGAACTTTACGTTCGAAATATATATTTGCACAAGAAAGTTTTATTCTATGAAATGGGCGCGAGTTGGTCCTGTGGTGAGGATCTGAGCTGGCGAGCCGGGTTGCGATCCAGACGATATCACTAAATGATTTCCGCACTCTGAGCTGTAGACGCGTTATAAGAGCGACAGTCATTCCCATACATAAATAGTAAGATCTGACTGGCTGCTTTTGCTTTCGTCAGTCGCTAAAAATTCAATATGGCAGAAAAAAGCGTTAATAGCTTTGTCATGATTACGAAATACAACTACGAAATTTATGTTAGTTTTATGCGGAATTACAATATTGAATATTAAACAAAATCACTTGATACTAAATGTATTAATTTGTTTATATTATGTTTGTGTTATTATTTACTTAATGGTTCTCGAATGATGCAAGTCCTATACCAAAGATTGCTTTTACCAGAAAATAAACTTGTGGCATTCGAGACGCGACGACTTATTTGGTCAAGGCTTTCGTTCTCACCAAGTCTCATTTTTTTACTTCTTCAGCAAATGTTTAATATCACAAGGACGATTCACAATCCTTGATATAGAGGTGAAAACTGAACTGGGCACTTCCAACTCAATTATAAACTTATGAATTCTGACTCATAGCATAAGAGATAAGCCAATTTCCGTCCTTAAAAACAAACAAAAAGTGAAAACTGAAGGTTTTGGCACCTGAGACACAGAAGTATGACTCGATATACTAATTGGTTAAAACGTCAGTCTGACCAGAATGCTAGTTCGCTAAGACATCAGTCTGACCAACAAAATATGACTCAGTATGCTATTTCGCTAAGACATCAGTCTGACCAGCAAAGTATGACTCAGTATGCTAGTTGGTTAAGACATCAGTCTTACTAGCAGAGTGACTCATTAGTATGATAGGTTAATACAAAAGTCTAATTTAGTAGCTTTGTTACTTAAAACAACAATCTTAACAGTAGAGTGACTCATTAGTATAATAGGTTAATACAACAGTCTAATTTAGTAGCCTTGTTACTTAAAACAACAATCTTACCAGCAGAGTTACTCATTAGTATGATAGGTTAATACAACAGTCTAATTTAGTAGCCTTGTTATTTAAAACAACAATCTTAACAGTAGTGTGACTCATTAGTGTGATAGGTTAATACAACAGTCTAATTTAGTAGCTTTGTTACTTAAAACAACAATCTTAACAGTAGAGTGACTCATTGGTATGATAGGTTAATACAACAGTCTAATTTAGTAGCCTTGTTACTTAAAATAACAATCTTACCAGCAGAGTTACTCATTAGTATAGTAGGTTAATACAACAATCTAATTTAGTAGTCTAGTTGCTTAAAACAACAGTCTTACCAGCAGAGTTACTCAATGGTGAAGTTACTTAAGACAGTAGTCTGTCCAGCAGAGTGATGCAGTAGTTCAGATGGTTAAGATATCAATTCTGACCAGCACAGATACTATGCAGTCTAGTTTATTAAGGCATCAGTCTGACCAGTAGAGTAATTCAATAGTTTAGTTGATCAAAACATCAGTCTGACCAACAGAATTACTCTGCAGTCTAGTAGGTTAAGACATTATCTTGATGCAGTGACTCAGAAGTTTAGTTAGTTAAGACACAGTCTGATGAGCAGAGTGACTCAGAACTTTAGTTAAGACACAAATCTGATGAGCAGAGCAACTCAGAACTTTAGTTTGTTAATACACCAGTCTGATAAGCAGAGTGACTCAGAAGTTTAGTTAAGACACAAGTCTGATGAGCAGAGTGACTCAGAAGTTTAGTTAAGACACAAGTCTGATGAGCAGAGTGACTCAGAAGTTTAATTAGTTAATACACCAGTCTGATGAGCAGAGTGACTCAGAAGTTTAGTTAGTTAATACACCAGTCTGATGAGCAGAGTGACTCAGAAGTTTAGTTAGTTAAGACACAAGTCTGATGAGCAGAGTGACTCAGAAGTTTAGTTAGTTAAGACACAAGTCTGATGAGCAGAGTGACTCAGAAGTTTAGTTAGTTAAGACACAAGTCTGATGAGCAGAGTGACTAGCCTAGTTGGTTAAGATTTCAAAGTCGCAGAGCAGAATCCTATTCCATAAACGCTTTCTTTTTTCTTCAGAAAATGTCTAGTAACTGCAAAGTGTATAATAGATTGTCATATTTTCATGACATTTCTTGAAAGCAGAAAACACTTAAGAGTAACAAAGTAAATATATATATATACATATAGTTAATGTTCATGCATGATCACACTGCTCTCAAACTATTAGAACTTCGATACGTGAATAAAAGATACTCCAGGAATTCATTGCAAATGTAACACAAAACTTATAGCTTCAGGAAAAGCGTATGAGATAATTTGTACTTGTTTTGTTTATACCTTACCAAATGCGTACCAAAAAATACTTGATCCTCATTGTACTATAAGATTGGTATTGTGAACATAAAGCACTAAAAACTCAGTGGCTATGATATGCGACATCCCTGGTATTATAAGATTGAATGTATGTTCATGATATCCTTAATAAGATTTTTTGATAAGCTGTTTTCTGTGAATATAAATATTTTAATGGAAACGTTTCTTCCTATATTAAGATTGTTTTTTTTTGTCAGCATTATATATTCAGTATTTGGGTTTAGTAAAATTGTAAAATGCTGGTTGTGTCTCATGCGAGCCTGGTGTGGTGTAATAGTTAGCGTGTTGGATTGCGAATCAGAGAGTCTAAGGTTAGAGACGTAATATTGTCGAATAGGTCCTCAGCACTCCTAGCTCTGACCTCGTTATAAAAGCGACAGAGACTAACAACACCTATGTGATCGACGGAAGTGCTGCAGTTTGGCTGCATTGCTTGAGGTCAGTGATTCAATATAATGGACAACTATACCTGATACTAGGAGGCCAATTTATCCCACGTGTGCATAATGTGCAGTTCGGATTGAAAATGTCATTTATAAGTTTCTTGTATTGTCTATAAAGTGCTTGCTGTAGAAAAACTAAAAACTGTTTTGTGTGTGTTGATGAGTAATATACATTATTATTATCGAATACTTAAACAGTAATTTCTGCCGCTTAAGAATGAGTTACAAGTTGGTGTGTAACGTTTTCATGTGGATGGACCCACTTCACTTAACACACAACATTTTCATTCATTACTTTCTCCAGGGAGCACTTATACTATGAACGAACATTTTCTACCTAAAACTGTTCAAATGATGCTCCGAACTATGATAGTGATAGTAAAGTACTTGCACGTTTCTGTAGACTTAGCAGTAAAGTTACTGCAGGTTGATATATATATATATTCAATTTTACATTTTATCAGTAGACCATCCCTGAATTAAATTTACCTTATCTTTGCCAGCCGTCGACTAGTCAATTAGATTTACGTACAGTAGCAAACAACGTCAGTTTAGTGGTAGTGACGGAAGGTACAGCTCCTTGTTAAAGCTTTTATCTTGTCGAGCAAAACGGCTGACTCAATAAATAACCGAGAAGAACGAGCTGTTGAAAGCATGAGGCAGCAAAGAGAGTAGTAAAACAAAAGAGGATATTGAAGGTTCCATAAGACGTCTGCTTTATCCACTTCGAAGTTTAATAATCAATAACAAAGCTGAAACTATGACACATTAGAAAAAATATTTAAAAACGACAAAGTTATAAACTATTATACACTTATGAAGTGACAAGTTCTGGAGATGCGAGTTTTTATGCATCTTCCAAACGAGGAGTGTTTGTTTGTTTGTAGTTAAGCACAAAGCTACACAAAGGGATATCTGTGCTCTGCCCACCACGAGTATCAAAACCCGGTTTCTAGCAGAGTAAGTACACAGACATACCGCTGTGCCACTGGGGGGAAACGAGGAGTGACTTGAGGTCAAGACCACTAGTAATTCTATAGAATAAGTTCTTAATAATTAGGAGTATATCCAACAAAACTGATAAGTATAAAATCTTACACATAATTATTATGGATTAATATATATGTATATTGCTTTTAAGAAAAGACTATTAAAATATAATATTTTTCTTTTGTTATATGTCACCAAACTTTAACGAATATGTCATGATGAAAAAGCGGTATATTAGTCATATTAGTCAAAGGTTAAAAATTATATTTTTTAGTATTTTAGAAATACATGTCAGGAGTAGGGTGTTTGTCTTGTGGTTAGTGTTCCGAACTGAGGATTCATGGTTCGCGTACCCGTTGAGCAAAATTGTGTTCCTATCTTAGGGCCCGTGGGTGTGTTAAAAATGTAAACATTATAATTCGATTAGAATAGTCCAAAAGTTGGCGGCGGTGGGTGTTGTTGACTATCTGTCTTCCTTCTGGTCTACCAGCTCCAATTTAGTGACAGTTAGTGCACTTAGCCTTGTGTAGCTTTGCTGAAGTATCCGAAACAAAGAACAAACAATACACCTAACGGAGAACGAATCACGTTAAATATGAATGACAAAAAAAATTTCGTATAAATTTCTCCAAAAAAAAAGAAAGAAAAAATTGATATATTAATAACATTTTGGAAGCTTACCTTTTAAATAAAAATATGAATGATACTCTATATATTTAGATGTCTCATTATTTTGATTATAAGCAGACCCATTTCTTCTCGCAAGGCTTATACGTAAAAAATCCTGGTCATATTATATGTTTTTTACGCGACTTGATGCTTATCATTTAGCCTAAAGCTGCTTAGGACCTCCATGAATGTAGACGTTGGTATTCTCCATGTGTGCCGCATAATGGCACTGGATGACTGATTCTGAATACTTATTCAACCAGTTTAATTAAATTGTAAAAAACACAATTAATTTTGTTTTTTATTCATTCAGATTTGGTAGTTGTATTCTTTGATAAGTATGCAAGAAGGCGCTGATAACAGAGAACGGTGATAATGGCCTCATTTCGCTTACAAACCTAAAAATGTAAGAAACGATTTTCTAAATATATCAAATGGGTCTGGAGTGAATTCCGAAAGCAAAATTCAAAAATCCTCAATTATTATAATTTTATAAAACGATTTAAAAGCAAGAATGAAACAAAAACAGCTTGAAAGCTCCAAATGTCAATTGGAAATGCCCAGCTTTTCAACGGTACTGCAGTAAAAGAAAACGGAAAACGACGTTGTCAAGTGAAACTAACTATAAGAGCAATATGGATATTACCTTTCAAATGACTTACTATGAAAGAATAGTCAGTATGACTGACCATGTTAATCCGAAGTTAAGTGTGCTAATTGTTCTTAAAACATAAATTGTGGAATTAAACGAGTCAGATCACTTCTTTTCAAATCAGTGTGACGAAGTCTCAAAAAAGTTTGCCATTAGACAAACGGCGAAAGGAATTAGAGAAAATAGGGAAATATTTATGTGTTCGAAATGTGGAAAACGTCAATGTCACATCAAAGTTGGAACCAAAAATAACTGTATCAAACAATAATGCGAGGTAAGGTACGGGGGTTAGTGGAATACCATTTTTGAACTGTGGAGAAAAGGAAGGGAGGGTTTGTTTATAGTTAAGGGCAATCCTACACAAAGGGCTATCTGTGCTCTGCCCACCACATGTATTGAAAGCCGGTTTCTAGCGTTATAAGTTCGCAGGCATACCGCTGTCTCACTGAAGGGGTGGGTAGAAGGAATGGAAGACCGGTTAGAAGTTATGGGGAATTTAGCAGCAAAATTAGACATGTAAGGTTTCTGAAGGGGGGGGGCAGGAGGAATGGAAGACTGGTTAGAAGTTATGGGGAATTTAGCAGCAAAATTAGACATGTAAGGTCATTGAAGGGGGGGGGCAGAAGGAATGGAAGACTGGTTAGAAGTTATGGGGAATTTAGCAGCAAAGTTAGACATGTAAGGATTCTTTGAGGACAAAATATAAAATATCACAGAGTTACAACTTCAACTAAAACTAAATCACCAAACAGTATTGTTCAGTTTCACAATGTACAAAAAAAATTTGGGTTTCTAAAAAAAGGAGAAAGGAATTTCAACTTATATGAAAGAATATACTGAACATCGCAGGAAATGTAACTGCGTACATAAACTTAAAATCTTTCGAAATCAATATTATTGGCATTAGTTTGTTTGCTGTTAAGCACAAAGCTATACAATGGATTATCCGTGATCTGCCCACCGCAGGTATCGAAACCTAATTTTTAGCGTTATAATCTGCCGGCCTTACCGATAAGCGTCCAAGGAGATGGGCCTGTTTTGGCTTACAAGGGTACTTGCCAAAAACAATTAATATAAATACGTATGATGTAAAAATGGTAAAATAACTTACACAGTATGACGAGAATGTGATTAACATAACATGTACGGAACAGGATTTAAAAATAATATTATCATTAAATGAAACGTAATGGAATAAAATAATTACGCATCACAAACTTACTGAAGATTATCTTCGTGTAGGTGAAGAATCAACTGAGAATGCAAAAGTATGGATAAAAAACATCTGAATGTAAATATGATGACTGAAATTTATGCACAACAGTTCATCCTGGTTTTCTTAATTCAACTTATATTATAAGGTGAATTAAGAAAACTGGGATGAAATGTTTCGGTTGATGTATTGACTGATATAAATCAATATTATCTGAAGTTAATATAAATATTTACAAGTTAGATGTCTTGAAATTGTAAATTGTTCAATCATTTGTCCAAATAAGGATACAAATCGAAAAGGAAGAGTTTTGTTAGGATTTTATGAAGTTATGAAATTGAGTTATTGTGTTTAAATACAGACGACGAAAGATGTACACCAGAAATTACACAGGGTTGAATAGGTTAAGCAAAGTGCAGCGTCTGGTTACAGTTGAAAATCCACAAACACAAAGGTCATTAGTAAGATCTTTCCACGTGTTCCAGGCAATAGTATGTAACATAATCATGAAGGATCCATATTTGGAAAAGCGAGACAAGTCACAAGTATTCAAATGTTTTCCATGGCATAGCCGTTCAACCATCTAGTATACCTTAAGCAACTGGAGAACGAATATTCATGTTATTTTATATGAAGATATGTTGGTCAAGTCGTCGGTTGCAGAATCTATTGATTGTTGAAACAGGCAGTTAAAAATTGTATTTCTCGTACACGTGATGGATTAGGATATGTCCGCAGGGAAGTGTGGTGTGTTTTGGACATGACAGCCTTGCGAATAGTGCTTTTGAAACGGAAACTACGCTATAGGACTATAATACTGCAGGAAGGTAAATTATTTAGAATAATCATAATGTTCGTAAAATACTCTTGTAGTTACAGTGATCAAACATGATAGATGACTTTATATGACCATCTTAATGGCATATGCAAAATCTTTCCGGACAAAATGTAAACATCCACCATTTAGTTTCTACTTCCATTATCCTGAAACTTGTGCCAAAAATCCCATTTCGTCTACGTATTTCAATGAAATTCTACAGTTTTGCTAATCCTCCTTTAAACACACTACATTGGAGTTGAACCAAATTTCCCACGAAGGAAGACGATGATCTTTCACAATCTTGTATTTCTTATAAAAAAGTTATATGGTAACATGTTTTAATCCAGTTATTTTCTATGTATGTCTTCTTTTATTTTCTGTACTTGTAGGCCGGGCGTGGCTTAGTGGTTTGCGTGTCAGGCTGTGAATCGAAAGATTCGGTTTTCCAGATATAATGCTATTGGACACGCTTAGCACTTTTAGTTGATGAAAGCGGTAATCAATCCCATTGCTCGCTTGAAAAAATCGAATAAAGACTTTAAGGCAGTGGGTGCTGCTGACTGGCTACTTTACGTCCTTCTGGTCAGTAGATCAAAATCCGATGTGTCTCTGATCTGGCTGTATAACCGACGTGTCTATAAGGGGCCGTTGAGTTTGAAAAATTCAAATTTTACAGTTGTAAGTTATTGTTTGTCGTTCAAGAGTTAGTTTAACCATGCCGTTGTAAGAAAAAATATGTTCAGAACAGAAACTTTATTTTTCAAATAGACTCTGGCTTTTAACAATGTGTTTTCAAGTTACATTTAAGACACTTTAAGAATAACAATTACCAGTTTGACAAGAAAAAGAAGTCTACAGTTTCCTGTTACTATAAAGTATATGTTGTATTTCAAAAAAAGTTACATGTCTATCACTAAGATTTATATTAATTAAAATATACAATTTGAAAAAAACTGTTAATCATCCAGATGTTAAGAAATCCTTATTTGTTATTAATGCACCCAGTAATTCAGTATGGAATTTTGATATTATGAGGAACATATCTAACCACACTAAAGTCAGTTGTTTCATTACAGAATAATATTATAGAAAATATAACACTGTATAATGATAAACATAAAACAATTTTAACGGGCACATTCTACTAAAATATTTTCTATGAGATATTTATGAATATATAGAATGTTATAAAAATAATATATATTAATATATGGAATATTAGTATTATATGTATTGATATATGGAATATTATTATTATTATATGTATTAATCTATGGAATATTATTATTATATGTATTAATCAATAATAATATTCCATATATTAATACATATAATAATAATAATATTCCATATATAAATACAACATCTATTACAAATAAAAACTGATGTTTATCCTAGTAGAATACAGTGACTAAAACATAAAATTCCAGTAGTTTAAAAAAGAGATTATGCATAAGCATTTTAGTTAGTAAGCACGGAGGTCCAGTCCACCGGTGTGACAACGATAAGTTTACCGACTTACAAGTTCAAATCTAGCGTTGTATTATCTGCGGTAGACACAGTATATAGTTTAACTTGGCATTTTTCTAAAATAAACGAACTTAGCATCAAAAATATTTCACAATTTACCTTTAATGATAAAAATTCAAAATATTTGTAACAAAATTTATAGTACTTATAAGAGAGTTTTTGATTAACCATAAAAAATATAGCAAATTTTTAACGTAATAAGATGATTTGTTAGTTTATTTGTTATTAAGCATAAAGCTACACAAAGGGCTATCTGTGCTCTGCTCACCACGAGTATCGAAACCCGGTTTCTAGCGGTATAATTCCGCAGATATACTGCTGTGCCACTTGGGGGGGGGGGGAGCGTATTAAGATGAATTAATGGATTATTGTCACTAAAAAAAAACCAACTAAATAATTAATAACATCACCGTACTAAATAATTAATAACATCAACCCGAATGAGCTAAAAGCTTTTTGATTAGTTATAAGTTGTATCTCATTGTATTATAATGTAACTTGTATTTGTATTTGTAATATAGTTGGTTTCAATGTGTATATTAAAATAGATAGAAACGTCTGAATAATAAAACAAATAGAATAAAAAAAATAATAAAGTGAAAGAAACAAGCATTATGGAAGATGCAACCGAATTACGACTTCTACTCGTTGTTATCTTACTAATTATAATTTTAAAATGCTTTTAGAGACTAAATTAATTAGATTCTTATTTCTGAATTTTGTCCGACATGAACGTTCTTCAGCATATATATATATGGACGATACCTGTTTAACACGGATACTGAAACTTCAGTAGAAGCCTGGAATGTCCCCAGACAGGAGACAACACCAGAGAATAAATTCAATAAACACGTTTTGTTTCCCATACCAGTCTGGAATATCTCTCACAAGATATTAGTGGATGGTATCAAAATGTAAGACAGGTGATACTGTGATATTATTAATATTATGCCCAGATTTCTTCAGCTTTATTTCTATAATAGTCAAAGTTCAGATACATTTCTAGGCTGTGGTTGTCTGTAGAAATACACTACTGATCACTTTAAACCAGTACTTTCTGATCAACCTTGCAATTACCACCAATTTTAGATTGTCCCTGTGTTTTCAGTTGTCTGTTGGACAATAACAATCTGAAGGTTGACCGTCTTGAATTGATGGAGTTGTTTCGCACGGGAATACAGAGTGATCATCTTGTAATATATTTTATATGTTCGATGTAGCATGTTTGTTTGTTTTTGGAAAACTTCTAAGGCTATCTGCCACCGTCCCTAATTTTCAACTGTCAGCTACGATGAAAGCAACCATCCGGCTGGAAGCGCTCGTTGGCAACAAATGGCTAATCTTTACGAACGAATATATAGTAGAACTGACCAACACATTATAACGCCACCCCCCACATACACACATCTGAAAGGTTGAGCATGTTCGGTGCTGGTTTCGATTCCGCGAGCCGCAGATTGCGAGTCAAGAGCCCTAGCTCTGTGAGTTGCTATTATGCGCTCGTCTACCTATTGTTAAGTTTCATAGAGAAGGTTAAATGTTCATGCTGTTGAAGTCCTTTATAGCTGCATCTTTTTTTGTCTTTGTGTCTCGTTAAAGTTACTATTAACCAGAATGTAATTTTGTTTATATTCAAGCAGTGTCCAAATAACTAAAAAAAAAAAAAAAAAAAGGAAGTCAGAAATGGGTCTGATTAAAGTTTATTCTTATATCTATCTGAGCTTTGCCATTTGTACACCTTTTTATGAATGTTGATCCTGCCAGCACCATTTCAGCAAAACCTTGGGGGTGAGGGCAAAGTTGAACCCTGATTTCTACAAGTACATAAGAGCCAGAGGGTTGTAAGAAAACAAAACATGGAAATTTTGACATGTACTTTACATATATTAATATTAGTAATTTTCCATAAACATATCCTACTAACCAGACGTTTTACATTTCTCAGAAAAAAAAACAATTATTTAACCTCTTAACTAAATCATCGAATTTCCTGGTATTGCGGAACTAACTTACCCATGATAATTCTATAATTAAGAATACCACAGAATAAGCTAGAAAAACAAATTTTATACTTTAATCAGGATTTAAATATGTGTGTGTCTACACAAAAATACAAAACCCTATAACCTGAGCGCTTTCAAAAGATGGACTTTTCTTCATTAGGGGCAATCTGTTTGCCCCTGATGAAGAAAGGTCCTTCTTTATGAGGTTATAGGGTTTTGTATTTTTGTGTTAAATTTATTTTATAAACCAACGTGTTTTCCTAATATTATGTTTATTTACCAATTTATTGTCTTTTCTTAATCAGCCTATTTGCATTTCTTCTATCTTCACCTCTTTGTTTTTATGAGAAATTATGTTACTGCAACGTAGACCTATCTATGGTAGCACTAGAAAGGGCACTTCCAGGAGGAAACTAACTACAGTCCAAAGAGCTGAATCTAGCAAGGAAGAGTTCTCTACTCGATGTGAAATGCTTTCCCACACTGCCGTATAGGCACTCCAAGCAGACAAGCTTCCCAACAAGTCACACCTTTCATTGTGCCATTGGAGCAGGACGATGATGCTGAGATGCTACTGTGAGAACAAAACCAAAGAGAACAACTTCAGGTTTATTGAACCTAGGGGGGAAAGTCATTTTTCTAGCTACATGTTTATCCACATGCAGCACATTTGGCGTGTTGGAAATGAGGTACCAAAAGACTGCTAAAAAGAAATTAAAAAACAGGTTATCATAGTTTATAGTTACTAACCGGCTTCTTTGTACTCTGTGATTATGAAGCTGCTGAAAGTACTGTGTTAATATGTACACTTATTACTTAGTAGAGATGACATCTCCTAGAATAATTAAGATAAAGTTGACCAGAGTAACAGTTAAGCAAGCACAATGAGAGAGAAATTTGAATAGCGTCTTGTAAAATTAGTAAGGCATCCAGTACTCAACATCAGAACCATCTTATTGCCCTCTTTGTTTTTAGAATCCACAGAATAGCGCTCTTCTTATGGCACCCAACCTACATGGATTACATGTAGGTTCTATTTGTGTTTTCTACAAAGTTGAAAAGCTTGCTGAGTTTGCATTTAAGCATAAAGTTATACAAATAATTGCATCATTAATAAATGGGGTTAACACGAAGTTCTGTCTCTAAAGATGACAGTTTAGTTTGTGGTAGGAGCCAGAACACATTCAGTTACTATCTTCTGTGTAGTGTTTGTTATTGTAATTGCAGTAACACTGAACATAGCAAGAAAAAAAATGTCTCATAGACTAAGCAAAATGAAAGACATTCTTGACTTGAATATACCTCCAAATAATCAATGATTACTTTAATAAATGAACGCATGAGACTCTGATGGAAGAAGACAAAGTAAAACCTTCTCTCTAACCTTTTTCAATCCAGAACGTTGACTACCTTCAAGTACCGAAACTAGTAAGCCATGGACCAACATTACAGTGATGGCCAACACGTCTAGGTTTTCCAAGTGATCAGTGGAATTTCTATTTGGGGGGAAAACAATCATCCTTAGACTAAAAAAAATACACCCTTCAGCAATAAAGTGGGAAGATGAATGAAGAACTCAAGGCTACTCGTCCAATCTCTCGAACAGCTCCGGAGCGCATAGTAGGAGCAATGACGTTAGTTCCAGCAGCCATCATCACCATCACTAAACTCCTACTCTCTAAGCCTGACCAACAATGGGGTTTCTGGCATCACGTCTGATTGGTGTAATTTGTATTATGATTTGATGTAAAGTTTTATTAAGTTTCTGTACAATATCCCCACTTCATTATACGATATTTGTATTTTGATTACTTGGTATTGGTTTTTGATTATTTTGATTCTATCTAATTGTATTTTGACCATGTATTATCATAATTGACGAAGAAATAATCCATTACTCTTGCGTGTTGCAAGTTTAGGTCTTATTTTAATATATCAAGTGTGCAGTTTTTGAACTTATTGCGACTGCAGTTATATTTTTGTTATTTTGAACCTGATCCCAGTGGCTCAGTGGTAATGCAGAACACAAATAGCCTATTGTGTAGCTTTGTGCTTAACAACAAACACAACAAACTTTATTTTGAACTGTTTTTTTCAGACCTGATGCATGATTTCTGTGTTGTAACTAAAGATTAGTTTTCTTTTTGTTGTCTTTTGTTTATTTAACCTTAAGTTTCTTTATGTTGCATTTTGCTATGATTTTGTAGTTTTGTGTGTGTTTTCAGGCTCTGGTTCAGTTAGTCATGGTGGGTCCGAGCTGTGACATTCTTAACATAATGCGTATCGTACTATATACAACTATATTTTTTATAACAATCAAAATCCGGGTATATTCCTAGACTTGGTAGTATAAAATAAAATATTCGATACAAACTGTTATATTGCGACGATTTAAATGAATACAACTCTTTGTTGTAATTTGCATACAAATCCAACATAAAATAGGCCCTATATGAGTGTATTACGAGTAAAAGTGAAAACACTTCTTAGAGCTCTGAGAAAGTTACAAGTTAATTACATATCCTTGGCATATTAATTTTAACACCCTTCCTTAAGTGAACATATTTTGGCAATTTGCAGAAGTTACATGGGCCCGGCATGGCCAGGTGGTTAGGGCGCTCGACTCGCAATATGAGGGTCGCGGGTTTGAATCCCCACCAAACATGCTCGCCCTTTCAGCCGTGGGGGCGTTATAATGTGACAATCAATCCCACTATTCGTTGGTAAAAAGAGTAGCCCAAGAGTTGGCGGTGGGTGGTGATGACTAGCTGCCTTCCCTCTAGGGACGGCTAGCGCAGATAGCCCTCGTGTAGCTTTGCGCGAAATTCAAAACAAACCAGAAGTTACATCTAGGGTTTTCACGTGTAGATTCTGGCAAACTTCACGTTATTCAAACCAAATACTAGTTACATTCTTGATTGGCACAACGTTCTGATGGACGATTAGTGGTCTTCTGAGATGCATCAGCTTTCCATAAATTCATATCTTCTGGTTGAAAGTGGGTCTCGAGAGAAACTGGTGAGTCGCTTGACTCATCATTGTCTTTAGAACAACTGTCAAATGCGGGGGATCTGGGATTACCTACCTTATAGTTATAGAACACGTATTATATTCAATCAATGTCGTCTAAATACTGCAGGATTACATACTCATTCTCCAGGATATTCTCATGTCTCTATTTGACGAAAAGATATTTGACTTTAAACAGCCTTGATTTTTTGTTTTTTATTTAAGAAGATCAAGCAACGTTTCACACCACAAAATCAACAAAGTGTGAAAAATGCAGAGTGGTAACAATCATCACGCTGGGTGCCACTAGGCCTAATACGAGCTCTGTATAACACAATATGGGAGAAATTGGATAAGTAACTACGAACCAAACAACCATGCTCAGCAACTCGGCAGTAATTAAAATTGTATCTGCTAAAGTGCGGGAAAATCTGGGCATCATCACAATTGATAATCTCCTGGGTTCTATGTCTAGACGATTGCAAGCTCTGTGAGATGCAGGGGTCGCTACTACAGAACTTTCCGTTGTGTATGTGTTCCTTTTCTTTTGGTTATTGTATGATTATAATAAATCTATGTACCAACCTTATGGTGTTCAAATCAATATAGCAATGATCTGTATAGTAGGAAACTTTTAATATAAACATTAATTAAGCACGAATTATTATGAGGAACCGATTAACTGTGCTCATTTTGCGTCCGAATGAACATAGACTTAATGTTTGGTGAGTACAAATGAGTTTGGTTTAGTTACATCTGTGTTATTAACCTCAGTGGAGTAGAGAGTAAACATTTTTTGGAATCGTGATTGCTTTGAAAAAAAAAAAGAGTTAAGTAATAGCCAAAAGAAGTTGTACATTAGTAATAGTTTGTGTTTGTTGTTAAGCACAAAGCTACTACACAATGGGCTGTCTGTGCTGTGCCCACCATTGGTATCGAAACCCTGTTTTTGAAATTATAAAACCTTCAGATTTACCGCCAAACCACTGGATGGGACAGTTTGTGTTGGATTCGAGAAATATTTAGAGAGTACGTTCAGAACAATACTTTAGTGAAATTTCAGTTTTGTTTCTTGGTGAGTCTTGAAGGTACTTGTCAATTCCAAAATACAAGATAGGACGATAGTTACTCTGCAGCTGGGTGGTGAGAATGTTTCTCTACAGCTAGGTGGTGTGAAATTTACTGTAGAGCTGGGTGGTGCGAAAGTTACTCTACAGGTGGGCGCTGCGAAGGCTACTCTACAGCTGGGTGGTGAGAAAGTTTCTGCACATCTAGGTGGTGTGAAAGTTACTGTAGAGCTGGGTGGTGAGAAAGTTTCTGTACAGCTAGGTGGTGTGAAAGCTACTGTAGAGCTGGGTGGTGCGAAAGTTACTCTACGGGTGGGCGCTGCGAAGGTTACTCTACAGCTGGGTGGTGAGAAAGTTTCTGTACAGCTAGGTGGTGTGAAAGTTACTGTAGAGCTGGGTGGTGCGAAAGTTACTCTACGGGTGGACGCTGCGAAGGTTACTCTGCAGCTGGGTGGTGCGAATAATACTGTAGAGCTGGGTGGCGCGAAAGTTATTGTACAGCTGGGTGGTGCGAAAGTTACGTTACTCTATAGCTGGATGGTGCGAAAGTTGCTATATAGTTGGTACTATAAGGTTGGTATAGTTCGCATTATACAGTTGGTACTAAAGGAAATATTACGAAGACAGTTGAAACCAATTTAATCTTTTTTTTTGCTTCAGAGGAAGAACTTGGAAATTAAACTGTGTTCTGCTCCCAGTGGCACAGCGGTATGTCTGCGGACTTACAACGCTAGAAACCGGGTTTCGATACCCGTGGTG
Source organism: Limulus polyphemus (assembly GCF_000517525.1). NCBI lineage: Eukaryota > Metazoa > Arthropoda > Merostomata > Xiphosura > Limulidae > Limulus > Limulus polyphemus. The sequence goes on along the minus strand of NW_013666022.1, from coordinate 203,272 downwards.
GGCAGAGCACAGATAACCCATTCTGTAGCTTTGTGCTTAACTTCAAACAAACAAACTGTGTTCTAAATGAAACAATTGTATTGTCACTTTAGATCCACTCTGTAATACTGTTGGAAGTAATTTACATTATAACACGAAGATTGTAATATGTCGATTTCATAATGTATTTCTTAAACTAAAAGCACCGTCTAGTGTGTAAGGTATTTATCTTTTATTTCAGTTAAACAAACCAATAAGATACACTTTGAACTGGACTTATATCAACAATCAGTTTGACCACGTGGTTATCACTGCTGGCAGTTGCATGAAATTCAATAGTGGAGGTTTTAAATGTCCCCATATTGCTCAAGTAAGTGATGATGGGGATGAGGCAAATTGAATAATACAAAATCCTTGAATTTTTATACTTACTATGATTATCTTGTTATAAAATATATTTCACAACTATTCTAGTAATAACAAGTAAGCTTTTAATGAACTTGGCTTATCTGGCAGTCTTATAATGCAGGGATTATCTTTTTCTTACACACACACTGCTTTTGGGCTCAGGGGACTAGAAGAACATATTAAAGTGTAGTTTTTGGGTCTCCAGAATAATTAGAACGTGAACGTGTTTTTGACAGTTTTGACAAATCCTATCAGAAGCATGATATGCCTCTCTAAATAGGCTTAACCGAACCACTATAAGAAGCTAGCGTGTAATGTAGAGAGCGTGTAAAAAAGACGCCAGTTTACCATTGAGAATAACAGTGCAAGTTTAAAAGTGCCTCTGTCGTTTGTAAACTATTTAAAAAATATATAAAATGTGCGCCTTTTCGTGTTTTTTTTCTCACTTATTGTTCAGCTGTTAAGCTTTTTTCATATAAGTAATGGTCGTTTGAACTAAGCTATTGATATGGAAAATACTCATGTATGTATTGTATTGAAAAACCATAGAATAGAATATTTTGGTTTGGTGGTTTCTTGAAACTAGAAGTATTCTCAAAGTTAAGCTTTTCAACTTTAAGATGAGAAAAAGCGAAGATTCGTTGACTTTGCCCCCAGGTGTAGCAGCGGTAAGTTACCGGACTTACAACGCTAAAATTCGGGGTTCGATTCTCAGCGGTGGACACAGCAGATAACTCCAAAGTGACCGATGAACTTTCATCACACACAATCTTGGCTCCATCTGTGCTTAGATTCCTTGGTTATTCACCTTTATTTTGTTTTCATTTACTTATTTGAATAGTATGTGTAATATCGATTTATATTCAATTTGTAGTCGCTATTGAGATTAAGTCTTTATAGGTTTGTAATTTTTGCGGAACTATTTAAAGTTGTTACATGGTAAAATCTGGTTAAATTAAAACAAAAACGGGAGCTTTGGACTTCTTAAAATACTACGATGACAGTTAGATAGAAGTGTAAATTATAAATTTTCTGGACAGTTTATGTATTTGTGATGATCTAAATTTACCATAAATCGAAACTTGACACTCTGAAATTGGCCAAGATGTGTGTAACATCTTTCCACCTCTCTTTGCATCTTTCCCAAAACTCTTTAGTATGTGAGGAAAGAAACAACTATTTTAAAGATCATTTCATCAAACTACCTGTCCTTTATTACACGATAGACTTAACCTAAATATCGGTAAATTGCGGGTATGGTGTTTTGGTTTCCCTTTATTTAACACATGAACCACTACAAGAGGCTTTAGCCCCCGCTGGTTCAACGGTAAGTCTGGAAGCTTATAACACCAATAAAATCGGATTTCGATACCCGCTGTGACGAACTTAGGAATATGTTTGGACTAACGTTTCTTCCTGGCCGATTGTGACAACATTTGTATTAAAAGAGAAACACGTTTTATCCTTAAGTACTTTGTTTTTCATCCTGTTCTTACACTTGGTTTAGGAATAAAATTATCCCTTATTATAGTGAAGCATTTACCTAACATGTTTTTTCTTTAACACTGATCTTAATGTTTATTTCTAAAATATAGTAGAATCCGGCAATAAAATGTTTTCAAGTTCTTCTTGTAGTTGTTTTATTTTTGCTACGAGAATTCAGTATCATTTTGTTGTGTGTGTGTAATTAATAAAAGAAAGTGTCACAACTAGCATTGATCCTATTCTGAACGTTGTTCACGCTTTATGGTAGTAATTTGTATATCTAATTACCATTCTCCTGGCTGTCTCACTGCCCTTCATTACACAAATTAAAATCCTTAACCCTCTTGTTACAATTCAGTCGAAATGTGGTGACATGTAAGTACAGATGACGCCTCAAACTAATTCGTTCTGGGAGAGGTAAAATTATAGGTTTGTTTGTTCTAGAGCAAAGTCATAGCGAGCTATCTGCTGTGTCCACCTCGGGTAATCGAACCCCGAATTGGTGTGTTGTAAGTCCGTAGACTTACCGCTGTCCCATCGGGAAACTAAATTTTTGGACATTCTAATGCAAAGGTTTCCAATTCTGCAAACATAAATAGCATGTTAGACATGAAATTTCATGAAACTATGTCGTTTTCAAACAACCGATACCTGTAATATTCAATCATATCTGTAGAGCAAGGGAAAATGTGTTTCCAAACACGAAAAAAAAATAATACAATAAAAAAAAACAGATTACTCGACAGTAGGATACCAGTTGCACACTGTAGATCAGTGGTTCTCAAACAGTGCGCCCCAG